>NC_056736.1:759036808-759056808 GCF_019279795.1 Protopterus annectens
TCCTATGATTAGATATATATACCAGTCCTATGGTCAGATATATATACCAATCCTATCGTCAGATATATATACCAGTCCTATGGTCAGATATATATACCAATCCTATGGTCAGATATATATACCAATCCTATGATTAGATATATATACCAGTCCTATGGTCAGATATTTATACCAGTCCTATGGTCATATATATATATATATATATATATATATATATATATATACCAGTCCTATGGTCAGATATATATACCAATCCTATGATTAGATATATATACCAGTCCTATGGTCAGATATATATACCAGTCCGATGGTCAGATATATTACCAATCTGATGTTCAGATATATATACCAATCCTATAGTTAGATATATATATAACAGTCCTATGGTCAGATATATATAACAGTCCTATGGTTAGATATAAATACCAGTCCTATGGTTAGATATATACACCAGTCCTATGGTCGGATATATATATATATATATATATATATATATACCAGTCCTATGGTCAGATATATATACCAATCCTATGGTCAGATATATATATACCAATCCTATGGTCAGATATAAATGCCAATTCTATGATTAGATATATATACCAGTCCTATGGTCAGATATATATACCAACCCTATGGTCAGATACACATACCGATCCTATTGTTAGATATATATACCAGTCCTATGGTAAGATATATATACCAATCCTGTGGTCAGATATATATACCAATCTTATGCTCAGATATATATACCTGTCCTATGGTCAGATATATATACCAGTACTATGGTTAGATATATATACCAGTGCTATGGTCAGATATATATATACCAGTACTATGGTCAGTGATATATACCAATCATATGATCAGATATATATATACCAATCCTATGATTAGATATATATACCAATCCTATGGTCAGATATATATACCAATCCTATGGTCAGATATATATACCAGTCCTATGGTCAGATATTTATACCAGTCCTGTAGTCTGATATATATACCAGTCCTATGGTCAGATATATGTACCAATCCTATGATTAGATATATATACCAGTCCTATGGTCAGATATATATACCAGTCCTATGGTCAGATATATACACCAGTCCTATGGTCGGATATATATATATACCAGTCCTATGGTCAGATATATATACCAGTACTATGGTCGGATCTATATATACCAGTCCTATGGTTAGATATATATACTAGTCCTGTGGTCAGATATATGTACCAGTCCTATGCTCAGATATATATACCAGTCCTGTGGTCAGATATATTACCAATCCTACGGTCAGATATATATACCAATCCTATGGTCATATATATATACCAGTCCTATGGTTAGAGATATATACCATTCCTATGGTCAGATATATATACCAGTTCTATGGTTAGATATGTAAACCAGTACTATGGTCAGATATATATATACCAGTCCTATGGTCAGATATATATATCAGTCCTATGGTTAGATATATATATATACCAGTCCTATGGTCAGATATATATACTAGTCCTATGGTCAGATATATATACCAGTCCTATGGTCAGATATATGTACCAATCCTATGGTCAGATATATTACCAATGTTTTGGTCAGATATATATACCAATCCTATGGTCAGATATATATATATATATATATATATATATATATATATATATATATATATATATATATATATATATATATATATACCAGTGCTATGGTTAGATTTATATACCAGTCCTATGGTCATATATATATACCAGTCCTGTGGTCAGATAAATATACCAGTCCTATGGTCAGATATATATACCAATCCGGTGGTCAGATATATATACCAATCCTATGGTCAGATATATATATACCAGTCCTATGGTCAGATATATATACCAGTCTTATAGTTAGATATATTACCAATTCTATGGTCAAATATATATACTAATCCTATGGTGAGATACATATATATATATATATATATATATATATATATATATATATATATATATATATATATATATATACCAGTCCTATGGTCAGATATATATACCAGTCCTATCGTCAGATATAAATACCAATCCTATGGTTAGATATATATACCAGTCCAATGGTTAGATATATATACCAGTCCTATGGTCAGATATATATATATATATACCAGTCCTATGGTCTGATATATATACCAATCCTATGGTCAGATATATATATATACCAATCCTACGGTCAGATATAAATACCAATTCTATGATTAGATATATATACCAGTCCTATGGTCAGATATATATACCAACCCTATGGACAGATATATATACCGATCCTATTGTTATATATATATACCAGTCCTATGGTAAGATATATATATCAATCCTATGGTCAGATATATATACCAATCTTATGCTCAGATATATATACCTGTCATATGGTCATATATATATATATATATATATATATATATATATATATATATATATATATATATATATATATATATATATATATATATATACCAGTACTATGGTTAGATATATATACCAGTGCTATGGTCAGATATATATACCAGTCCTATGGTCAGTTATATATACCAATCATATGGTCAGATATATATACCAATCCTATTATTAGATATATATATACCAGTCCTATGGTCAGATATATATACCAATCCTATGGTCAGATATATATACCAGTCCTATGGTCAGATATATATACCAATCCTATGGTCAGATATATATACCAATCCTATGATTAGATATATGTATCAGTCCTATGGTCAGATATTTATACCAGTCCTATGGTCAGATATATATACCAGTCCTATGGTCAGATATATATACCAATCATATGGTCAGATATATATACCAGTCCTATGGTTAGAGATATATACCATTCATATGGTCAGATATATATACCAGTTCTATGGTTAGATATGTAAACCAGTCCTTTGGTCAGATATATATACCAGTCCTATGGTCAGATATATATACCAGTCCTATGGTTATATATATATACCAGTCCTATGGTCAGATATATATACTAGTCCTATGGTCAGAAATATATACCAGTCCTATGGTCAGATATATGTACCAATCCTATGGTCAGATATATTACCAATCTTATGGTCAGATATATATACCAATCCCTTGGTCAGATATATATATACCAGTCCTATGGTTAGATATATATACCAGTCCTATGGTCAGATATATATATACCAGTCCTGTGGTCAGATATATATACCAGTCCTATGGTCAGATATATATACCAATCCAATGGTTAGATATTATATACCAATCCTATGGTCAGATATATGTACCAGTCCTATGGTCAGATATATATACCAGTCCTATCGTCAGATATATATACCAATCCTATGGTTAGGTATATATACCAGTCCTATGGTTATTTATATATATATATATATATATATATATATATATATATATATATATATATATATATATATATATATATATATTCCAGTCATATGATTATATATATATATATATATATATATATATATATATATATACCAGTCATATGATTAGATATATTATAGCAATCCTATTGTCAGATATATATATACCAATCCTATGGTCAGATGTAAACACTAATTCTATGATTAGATATATATACCAGTCCTATGGTCAGATATGTATAGCAACCCTATGGTCAGATATATATACCGATCCTATTGTTAGATATATATACCAGTCCTATGGTAAGATATATATACCAATTCTATGGTCAGATATATATACCAATCTTATGCTCAGATATATATACCTGTCCTATGGTCAGATATATATACCAGTACTATGGTTAGATATATATACCAGTGCTATGGTCAGATATATATACCAGTCCTATGGTCAGATATATATATACCAATCCTATGGTCAGATATATATACCAA
Organism: Protopterus annectens; assembly: GCF_019279795.1. NCBI lineage: Eukaryota > Metazoa > Chordata > Ceratodontiformes > Protopteridae > Protopterus > Protopterus annectens. The sequence continues at coordinate 759,040,709 of NC_056736.1, forward strand.
TCCTATGGTTAGATATATATACCAGTCCTATGGTCAGCTATTTATACCAGTCCTATGGTCAGATATATATACCAGTCCTATGGTCAGATATATATACCAATCCTATGATTAGATATATATACCAGTCCTATGGTCAGATATATATACCAGTCCTATGGTCAGATATACATACCACTCCTATGGTCAGATATATATACCAATCCTATAATTATATATATATATACCAGTCCTATGGTCAGAGATATATATACCAGTCCTATGCTCAGATATATATATACCAGTCCTATGGTCAGATATATATACCAATCCTATGGTCAGATATATATACCAGTCCTATGGTTAGATATATATACCAGTCCTATGGTCAGATATAAATACCAATTCTATGATTAGATATATATACCAGTCCTATGGTCAGATATATATACCAACCCTATGGTCAGATATATATACCGATCCTATTGTTAGATATATATACCAGTCCTATGGTAAGATATATATACCAATCCTATGGTCAGATATATATACCAATCTTATGCTCAGATATATATACCTGTCCTATGGTCAGATATATATACCAGTACTATGGTTAGATACATATATACCAGTCCTATGGTCAGTTATATATACCAATCATATGGTCCGATATATATACCAATCCTATGATTACATATATATATATATATATATATATACACCAGTCCAATGGTCAGATATTTATACCAGTCCTATGGTCAGACATATATACCAGTCCTATGGTCAGATATATATACGAATCCTATGATTAGATATATATACCAGTCCTATGGTCAGATATATATGCCAGTCCTATGGTCAGATATATACACCAGTCCTATGGTCGGATATATATATATATATACCAGCCCTATGGTCAGATATATATACCAGTACTATGGTCGGATATATATATATACCAGTCCTATGGTTAGATATATATACCAGTCCTATGGTCAGATATATATACCAGTCCTATGCTCAGATATATATACCAGTCCTATGGTTAGATATATTACCAATCCTATGGTCTGATATATATACCAATCCTATGGCTAGATATATATATAACAATCCTATGGTCAGATATATATACCAGTCCTATGGTCAGATATATATATATATACCAATCCTATGGTTAGATATTTACACAAGTCCTATGGTCGGATATATATATATATATACCAGTCTTATGGTCAGATATATATACCAGTACTATGGTCGGATATATATATATATACCAGTCCTATGGTTAGGTATATATACCAATCCTATGGTCAGATATATATGCCAATCCTATGGTCAGATATATATACCAGTCCTATGGTCAGATATTTATGCCAATCCTATGGTTAGATATATATACTAGTCCTATGGCTAGATATATATATTCCAGTACTCTGGTCAGATATATATATATATTCCAGTCCTTTGATCAGATACATGTACCAATCATATGGTCAGATATATGTACCAATCCTATGATTTTAGATATATATATATATATATATATATATATATATGGTTCTACCTGACTTCGTCGACAGCGCAGAAGACCGACATCGGAATCCGGAGCTCCAGAAGATCGAAAGTGAAGAAGACCGACGCGAATCGCGAGTGGCAGAACATCGACAATGCAGAAGACCGACACGACGGATGACAACACCAACGCCGAGGATGCCGACATGGGGAAAGGCTGTGTGAGTGTGCGGTAGTGACGGACGTTAGGGTGCGAGGCAGGTAAGTGTGGAGATTGACGGTCTGTGGGGATAGGGGTGGGTTAAGTGAGTTAGGGTTAGGCGATATAGGGTGGGTTAAGTGAGTTAGGGTTAGGGAGCGGTAGGGGTGGGTTAAGTGAGTTAGGGTTAGGGAGCGATAGGGGTGGGTTAAGTGAGTTAGGGTTAGGGAGGCGATAGGGCGGGTTAAGTGAGTTAGGGTTAGGAGCGGGTAGGTAAGTGTGCGATAGTGACGGACCTTAGGGTTAGGTAAGGTTTAGTGTGGGCTTGTAAGGATTTTGGTGTGCTTGTGTTGTGTGTGGTTTGTGGAATGGGGATGTGTTTTGTTTTTAATTGTTATTGTGGTGTGTGCAGTGTATGGGGTTTCGTGTTTGTGTACCGTCGGTTATTTCGTTGTCGGATATGTGTGGTTTCGTGTTTATGGACTGTCGAATATGTGGTGTCGGTGATGTGGTTGTCGGTGTTGTGTGGTTTCGGCTATGTCAGGTAGAACCATATATATATATATATATATATATATATATATATATATATATATATATATATATATATATATATATATATGTATATATACATATATATATATATATATATATATATATATATATATATATATATATATATATATATACCAGTCCTATGGTCAGATATATATACCAGTCCTATGTTCAGATATATACACCAGTCCTATGGTCAGATATATACATATACCAGTCCTATGGTCAGATATATATACCAGTACTATGGTCGGATATATATATACCAGTCCTATGGTTAGATATATATACCAGTCCTATGCTCAGATATATATACCAGTCCTATGGTCAGATATATTACCAATCCTATGGTCAGATATATATACCAATCCTATGGATAGATATATATATAACAGTCCTATGGTCAGATATATATACCAGTCCTATGGTCAGATATATATACCAATCCTATGGTTAGATATATACACAAGTCCTATGGTCGGATATATATATATATATATATATATGTATATATATAGATATATATACCAGTCCTATGGTCAGATATATATACCAGTACTATGGTCGGATATATATATATATATATATATATATATATATATATATATATATATATATATATATACCAGTCCTATGGTTAGATATATATACCAATCCTATGGTCAGATATATATACCAATCCTATGGTCAGATATATATACCAGTCCTATGGTCAGATATATATGCCAATCCTATGGTTAGATATATATATATATACCAGTCCTATGGTCAATTATATATACCAATTCTATGGTCAGATATATATATATATATATATATATACCAATCCTATGGTCAGATATATATACCAGTCCTATGGTCAGATATATATATATATACCAGTCCTATGGTTAGATATATATACTAGTCCTATGGCTAGATATATATATTCCAGTACTCTGGTCATATATATATATATATATATATTCCAGTCCTATGATCAGATACATGTACCAATCCTATGGTAAGATATATGTACCAATCCTATGATTTTATATATATATATATATATATATATATATATATATATATATATATATATATATATATATATATATATATATATATATATATATATATATATATATATATATATATATATGTATATATATATATATATATATATATATATATATATATATATATATATATATATATATATATACATACACCAGTCCTATGATTAGATAAATATGTAGCAATCCTATTGTCAGATATATATACCAGTCCTATGGTCAGATATATATACCAATCCTATGGTCAGATATATATACCAATCCTATGATTAGATGTATATACCAGTCTTGTGGTCAGAGATATATATATACCAGTTCTATGGTCAGATATATATATATATATATATATATATATATATATATATATATATATATATATATATATATATATATATATATACCAATCCTATGATTAGATATATATACCAGTCCTATGGTCAGATATATATACCAGTCCTATGGTCAGATACATATACCAGACCTATGGTCAGATATATATACCAGTCCTATGGTCAGATATAAATATACCAGTCCTATGGTCAGATATATATACCAGTCCTATGGTTAGATATATATACCAATCCTATGGTCAGATATATATAGAAATCCTATGGTCATATATATATTTATTTATTTATTTATTTTATTTTATTTTAATTTTGTTTACCGGGATGGTCCGACTGAACAAGGTCTGTTTACAGCGGAGACCCGGGGAGAAAAGCTCCAGTTTAATTAGGATAACATATTACAGTAAATAAACATATAATACCATATGTAGGCAATAGTATCTATTGAACAAGAAATTTCTAGATGGAACTCAAAAGAGTAGACATTTGCAGTAAAAAAAGCAATTTACATATATACATTTAGTTAGCAAAGAGCATAGTCAGATTTTATTAGGTACATGTTTTCCATGTAAAATATTTTGAGGAAATATATTTATTGGGGCATGAAAAGACAGATAGAAGTTGGTTGTAAAGGTAACAGATTGTGGTCTATGTGATACATGGACAGAGCCAAGAACTTGTGAGATGGGCCTTACATGAGTTTTTGAATAGAGTGGTGCTAGCTGCAGAAGTCACAGATGGGGGGAGATTATTCCAAGTTTTGGCTATAGTGTGTGAAAAGAGAGATTTTCCTGCTGTATTATTTGCTGAGGTAGTAGTGAGGAGTGACTTGTTGGCTGAGCGGAGTGGACGATTTGGAGTGTGGCGGGTCAGTAGATGCCTTAATGCAGGAATTTTATCGGGTTGTTTTAGGATGTTATATGATAGAACAAGTTGGTGATATAGTAGCATCTGTGGCAGTTCGAGCCATTGAAGTTGTCTGAGAGGTATGCAGTGATGGGTTCTAAATGGGGTGTTTTTGGCAAACTTGGCAATTCTGTTATAACAGGACTCAAGTTTGTCTAGGTCAGATTTCCTAATGTGAGTGAGAATTGGGGCTGCATATAGTAGTGTAGATAGGAGATGGGTTTGAGCTAGGGTGACTTTAGCTTGATTAGTTAGAAAGTTCTTTTGCCTGTATAAGGAACCCATCTTTTTGTGCACCTTTTTTATAGTTTGAGAGATGTGGATGTTGAAGTGGAGGTTGTTGTCTATTTCGATGCCAAGGAGCTTGGTGTGAGGAGAGAGAGATGATAGTACCATTAGGAGGAGATGGAGAAGAAGACTGGAGTTGTTTTTGATTTGTTTGGGGTAAAAAGTAGTAGTTTGGTTTAGTTAGGATTTAGGATAAGTTGTATGTTAGTTATCCATCTTTCTACTGAGGTGAAGGACTCTTGGTTGAGGTCCTGTAGGGAGGTCAGGGATGGAGCTGAGCATATAAGGGTGGAATCATCTGCATATTGGATTAGTGAGGCATGCAGGCTACTTTTGTATAGGTTATTGGTAAATATTGAGAAGAGAAGAGGTCCTAGTATGGAGCCTTGGGGTACACCAATGGTGGTTGGGAGCAGAGATGATAAAGCTCCTTGCCACTGGACAGCTTGTTGTCGTTCTGATAGGTAGCTTTTAAACCAAGCAATAGTGTTTGGGGTGAAGGCTAGGGAGGTGAGGGTATCTATTAGTATGGAGTGAGATACCATATCAAATGCTTTGGAAAGGTCAAGGAATATGGCTGATACTAATCTGTTATTATTCCTGTGTTGGTTAACTAGGTCTGTGAAGGAGAGGAGGGCAGTGGTTGTACTATGGTGAGGTCGAAAGCCATGTTGTGTGGGAGAGAGGAGATTGTTTATGTTTAGGAAGTGCATGACTTGTGAGTGTATGCATTTTTCTAGTATTTTTGATAACGGTGACAGAATAGCAATGGGTTGATAATTTGAGAAATCATAGGAGGTGCCTCCCTTATGAAGGGGAATGATATAGGAGACTTTCCACAGATGAGGGATATATGACTCCTGTATAGAGTGGTTGATAAGGATTGAGACTGGGTAGGCTATGGAGTTGGCTGCCATTTTTAGGAAATGTGCTGGTAGCCCATCTGCTGCGAGGGTAGTGGGTTTAAGTTTTAAGAGATGTTTCTTTATTGTAGAGGTTGGGATAGGTGAGAAGGTAAGAGGAGCAGAGTTGTTTGGTGCTGTAGGCATGGGTGTGTAGTTATTTTTGGCTAGTTGAGTGGATAATGAGTTAATGGATTTGGTAAAATGTTGGTTGAATTTTGAGGCTATTTCGGTAGTTGTGTCTGTGGAGGTTGTGGTGGGAGAGGGTGTCATGTTTTTTCCTGGTTTTAGTAGGGAGTTAATTGCATGCCAGAATTTTTGTGGGCTGTTGGAGTATTTGTTTTGGATATTTAGGTAGTAGTTTTGTTTGTCTAACTTAGTTTGCTGTTTAGCCTGGTTTCTAAGATGTTGATAGTTTTGTTTAGAAAGACTAGTGTTGTATTTCTTCCAGGTTTTCCATGCCTTATCTCTAGATTTTAATAAGGCTCTAGTGGTGTTAGTAAGCCAAGGAGCTGAGTGGACTTTAGCTCTAATAGTTCTTATGGGTGCTATATGGTCAAGGACCTTAATGAAAGTATTATTAAAGTATACAACTGCTAGGTCTAAGTTCAGGATATGTAGAGGTTCCCAGTTGCAGTTATTTAATGCAGTGTTAAGATGTAGAGGATTAACTTTGCGATCATTTCTAACTTGTCTAAAGACAGTAGGTTTGTGTATGTTGACGTCATGGGAGGAATGTTGGGAGATGGTCACTAAGGATGTCTGGTAGACAACCTGTGTGATAGTTTTGTTCTGGGTAGTTCACTAATGTCCAGTCTAATATGGATTTTTTTTTGGGACTTCTTATCTATTCTTGTAGGTTCTAGAATAAGTTGAGAGAATCCATAGAGGTTGATGTTTCAAGTGGGGTTATTAGAGGTGCAGGCTAGCCAATCAGTGTTTAGGTCTCCTAACAGAATAGTCTCTTGTGGTAGGTTGTCTTTTGTCCATTGCAGAATTTCTTCAATTTTAATAATGTTATTGCCTGGAGGGATATAAGTACAGAGAATATTGATACTCTTTTTATTGTTAAGTTGTAGCATAATTCCTAAGATTTCAGCATTGTCAAATTTTGGTGGTGGGGTTGGCAGGGGTTGTATAGTAAGTGTATGTTTGTAGATAATTGCAACTCCCCCTCCCTTTTTACCTATTCTATCTAGTCTAATGATGTTATATCCTGGAGGGAGAATTTCTTCATTCTTAGTGCTGGGATTTAACCAGGTCTCTGTTATGGTTAGTATATCAGGGGAGTAGTGGGTTATGAATGCGTGTACATGAGTAATTTTGTTAGATATACTGCGAGTGTTAAGGTTCATGATGAGTAGGTCTGTTGTGTGTTTGTTTGGGGGTATGATGTTGGTTGGTCCTGGATTCGGGTGAATGTCACCAGAGATAAGGAGGTATTTCTTTAATAGTATATGACGTCTGATTGCTTGTAGCATATCTATGTAAAGTTTGTTTGGTATCTTTCTAGTGAAAGATGTTAAACAGCACTTGTTGAGTATGAGTACTATTTTGTTAATTTCTAGTAGAAAGGGGGATATGGGGAAGCTCTTGTGATCTTTTGTTGGTGTGAAGGGTTGTGTTGTATGGTAGGAGGTTTGGGGTAATGAAATGTATGAGTGTGGGGACGTTGTGTAGGTTAGGGCTGTAAGGGTAGATAAGAGGCATATAAGAAAGGAGAGCATGGTATGTGTTATTGTGTTTGGTTGATAATTTTAATTGGATGAGAGAAAAGATAGGTGTTGTGTTTGGGAGGAAAGAAGATAATTGGATTTAGGGAGTGGTCAGGTGATATGGGAGGTGGGAGGAGAGGAGATAATATATACCAATCCTATGGTCAGATATACATACCAGTCCTATTGTCAGAAATATATACCAGTCCTATGGTCAGATATATATGCCAAGCCTATGGTCAGATATATAGACCAGTCCTATGGTCAGATATATATATACCAATCCTATGATTAGATATATATACCTGTCCTATGGTTAGATATATATACCAGTCCTATGGCCAGATATATACCATTCCTATGATTAGATATATATACCAGTCCTATGGTCAGATATATATACCAGTCCTATGGTCAGATATATATGCCAGTCCTATGGTCAGATATATATACCAATCCTATGGTCAGATATATATACCAATCCTATGATTAGATATATATACCAGTCCTATAGTCAGATATATATATACCAATCCTATGGTCAGATATATATACCAGTCCTATGATTAGATATATATACCAGTCCTATAGTCAGATATATATACCAATCCTATGGTCAGATATATATACCAATCCTATGGTTAGATATATATACCAGTCCTATGGTCAGATATATATACCAGTGCTATGGTCAGATATATATACCAATCCAATGGTCAGATATATATACCAGATATATATACCAGTCCTATGGTCAGTTATATATACCAGTCATATGGTTTTATATATATATATATACCAGTCCTATGGTCAGATATATATATACCAATCCTATGGTCAGATATATATATATACCAGTCCTATGATTAGACATATATACCAATTCTATGGTTAGATATATATACCAATTCTATGATCAGATATATATACCAATCCAATGATTTGATATATATACCAGTCCTATGGTCAGATATATATACCAATCCTATGATTATTTATATATATGTATATATATATATATATATATATATATATATATATATATATATATATATATATATATATATATATATATATATATATATATATATATATATATATATATATTATATATATACCATTCCTATGGTCAGATATATTACCAGACCTATCGTCAGATATATATACCAGTCCTATGTTCAGATATATATATACCAGTCCTATGGTCAGATATATATACCAATCCTATGGTCAGATATATATATATATATATATATATATATATATATATATATATATATATATATATATATATATATATATATATATATACATATATATATATATGTATATATATATATATATATATATATATATATATATATATATATATATATATATATATATATATATATATCTATATATATATATATATATATATATAGATATATATATATATATATATATATATATATATATATATATATATATATATATACCAGTCCTATGATTACATATATACCAGTTCTATGGTTACATATATATATACCAATCCTATTATCAGATATATATAACAATCCAATGATTAGATATATATACCAGTCCTATGGTTAGATAAATATACCAATCCTATGGTCAGATATATATACCAATGCTATGATTAGATATATATCCCAGTCCTATGCTCAGATATATTACCAATCCTATCGTCAGATATATATACCAGTCCTATGTTCAGATATATATACCAGTCCTATGGTCAGATATATATACCAATCCTATTGTCAAATATATATACCAGTCCTATGGTTAGATATATATACCAATCCTATGGTCAGATATATATACCAATTCTATCATTAGATATATATACCAGTCCTATGGTCAGATATATATGCCAGTCCTACGGTCAAATATATATACCAATCCTATGATAAGATATATATACCAATTCTATGGTCAGAAATATATACCAGTCCTATGATTAGATATATATACCAATCCTATGATTAGACATATATTCCAGTCCTATGGTCAGATATATATACCAATCCTATGATTAGATATATATACCAGCCCTATGGCCAGATATATATACTAATCCTATGGTCAGATATATATAGCAATCCTATGATTTTATATATATATATATATATATATATATATATATATATATATATATATATATATATATATATATATATATACCAGTCCTATGGTCAGATATATATACACCAGTCCTATGGTCAGATATATATACCAGTCCTGTGGTCAGATATATATACCAGTCCTATGGTTAGATATATATACCAGTCTTATGGTCAGAAATATATACAAATCCTATGATTATATATATATATATATATATATATATATATATATATATATATATATATATATATATATATATATATATATATATATATATATATATACCAGTCCTATGGTCAAATATATATACCAATCCTATGGTCAGATATATATATAGACCAATCCTATGGTTAGATATATATATACCGATCCTATGGTCAGATATATATACCAGTCCTATGGTCAGATATATATACCATTCCTATGGTCAGATATATTACCAATATTACTGCATTTTACACTGTTTATTGCACTTTAAGTTACTAATTGTTGCAAATTGTTTCTGTAGGCTACACACTAAAGTGCGCTAGCCGATTTACAGCATTTATAGCATTTACTGTCTGTTTTTTTTCCTTATCTCTGTAATAAAACAAAAAAATCTCTTGTTTTCCCACTTTACTGAACTAGAGTAGTCCAGTTTCAGAGTTGCTGATCCCTGGGCTTTGTTTTTAGTTCCTGTTACTGATCCATTGCCTTATTAGGAAGGAGGGAAGTTTCTTTGCTTACCAGTGGGAGTGGGAAGCACTGAGTGGCCTTTTTGTCCGATTTGGTGAAGTTTCAGCCAGAAACTAGTAGTCCATTGGTCGCTTTGGGCCAATTCCTAGCTCCCTTCAGCCTCCTGCTATAAAACACGCTAAACTGTACTGCTGATCTAACCAGCATATCCTATAACTGAAAAGTTCATCTCTACTTGATTCCCAAGTAGACTATTCTCTATCTGTAAAGCCTAGCACTTACTCCTACAGTACTTGCACCTTGATAAAGCACTCTTATTATAGATAGTACCCCACCAGCCCAAAACCCACTTCCGAGTCCTTTGAAAGTTCTTTATCTACTACTTCTAGTATGTCGAGGGATCAGTTGCTAGTGTCCTCTCCAGCTCAACTGGTGAACCTGGGAATATTGAGGCAATGTTACAATTGCCTCATGTACACAGACAATCCTCTCCTTCTCCCACAAAACACAAATACATGCGAGAGATGCAACTATACGGCCAAACTGGAGGCTGAGCTCTCTCAACATAGGACTGGCAAGAACAGACAGGAGGAGAAGGCAACCACACACAATACATACCCAGTCACACATGGTACCATCACAACTTCAAATCATACACATACTCACACAAAGACATACTGGAGGCTCTGATCAAAATTTACCAAAACAGCAGAGGCCACCAAAGCAGACACCCAAACAACTACCACCTCACGACCCAACACATGCAACACATAGACCACACAGTCAGAGTGTCAAACAGTCACAGCCCTTAAGGCCAAACAAAATGCCAGACACACTTGTCATTGGTGATTCCATAGTCAGACACACTGACGTCCCGCTCACCAGACTGAGTAAGGAGAAGGTCACAGTAAGCTGCCTGTCGGGCGCTAGAATCCGCCACATAACGCAAGCACTCAGGTCTCTCAACAGCAGGTACAAGTACGACTCAGTCATTGTCCACGCTGGTGTCAACGACCTGAGACGCACTCCTTGGACTACATGAAAAGGGGCGCCGAGGAGCTCTCTGATTATGTAGCCCAGGCAGGTATGACCCTGACCTTGAGCAGTATCCTACCTTCACCTAGAATGATGCCACAATACAGTGATAAGATGATCAGCTTTAATAATTGGCTTAAATTCTGGTGTCATTCAAAGGGGATCCAATGTCTGTCTGCCTGGGATGACATGCTGGACAAGCCACGCTGCTCAAGGGACGGCTTGCACCTGTCACCCCTGGGCTTCGGATATTGGCAAAGGCTCTTGCCACCCCATAGTGCCTTTTTAGGCAAGGCTCAAATTCTAAACCTACCACCATAGAACACCAAAAGGAAAAACTAAGGGTAATGCTGCTCAATGCCAGAAGTCTCAATCTCAAGATGCACGCACTCGAGGCCCTTCTCAATATGGAGAACATCGATGTCTGTGCTGTGACAGAAACCTGGTTCAAGGCTCCTGAGAGCACCCCAGCACTAACAGGTTTCACCTCATATCATACGTTGCCCGCCCCAAAATCCGGACAACACCAAGAAGGAGGGTGTCCATATTCATAAAGGACACCCACACCTCAAGGTTGGTGGCAACGACGATGCATCGGAGACCATCCAGGTGCAATTAACCATAGGCAAGACTGCTCTGCAATTTGTAGCATGTTACAGGCCACCCTCTCAAACTCAGGAACCTCACATGGCCTTCCTGAAAACATTGGAGGGATAAATGTATCTCCAAACACCATCATACTAGGTGACTTCAACTACCCTAATATAGACTGGGAACACTACTCAAGCCCAACACTCTAACCCAAAGATTCCTGGAGTTCATAAACTCAAATGCCATGGAACAACTAGTCACCATCCCCACAAGAGGTGAAAACATACTTGATCTCATCATCACGAACATGGGATCAAAATGTTCAACACCGAAGTATACCCTCACTGGTGAGATCAGATCATAAACTAATCTCGCTGGAGGTCCTCATCCCGCCCCACCTGAAACAAAAAGACCACAGTGAAAAACTTCTCAAAAGCCGATTTCACACTTCTAAAAACTAGTGTGGTCTCCTTTAAGGCCCCTGAGCCAGTGGTAAACATTACTCAAACTGCTGAATCACTTACAAATGCCTTCTACCAGCACCTACAGGACTGCATGGATCAGGCAATCCCAAACAAAACTAAGACTCTCTGTACCATAGGCAAGCGTCCAGTCTGGTGGACCCCAGCCATAAACAAGCTCTACAACAAAAGGAGGAAGCTACTACAAGATAGAGCAAAATCCTTGAAAGGTAAGACACCTTTGATCATTATAAGTAATAAACTAAGAGCTCTCATAAAATCATCCAAGGCAAATTTTGAGAGAAAAATCGCCAAGGACTCTAAAGACAATCATAAGGCCTTCTTTAGCTATGTTAGAAACCTAGGAGGAAACTCCCAGATATGGTCAGAATTAGTTCAAAATGATGTGAAAATTACTGAACCTACACACATTGCTAACATACTGGCTGACAGGTTCAGTGCAAACTTCTCCCCCCCTCCTCCCCAAAAGGAGAGATATCTATTCCAGAGGATTGTAGCCCCCCAAACATCTCCAACGCCCAGGTGAGAACTGCCTCACTAAGGCAAAAACACAGCATCCATGGGACCGGATGGTGTCCCCGGCTGTGTGCTTCATGAACTCAACGAGGAATTAAACCCACAGTTAGGACAGCTGTTTAATCTTAGCCTCACCTAAGGATATGTACCCAAGGAGTGGCGCACAGCGACTGTGGTCCCACTTCATAAGGGCGGTGCCTCCACAGACCCTGGAAATTACCGCCCCATTAGCTTGACAAGCCTTATCTGCAAAGCCATGGAGAGGATCTTAATGGAACTCATAAATAAAGACATAGGGAACTTGCAGACTTTGGATCCAACCAAGTTTGGCTTTGTCAAAGGCAGATCCTGCCTCTTAAACTTGGTTGACTTTTTCGAGACAGTCACCAAGGCCATTGATGAGGGAAAGGCAGTCCATACAGCCTACCTCGACCTGGCAAAGGCCTTCGACACAATACCCCACTGAGGTATCATCGAAAAACTCATCAGCTTGAATGTAAACCCATACATCACAAGATGGGTTGCAAACTGGCTAAGCGACAGAACCCACAGGTTCAGAGTTGCTGGAGCCATGTCAGACTCAAAGCCTGTCACAAGTGGTGTCCCACAGGGCTCAGTCCTGGGTCCACTCTTGTTCGGCATCTACTTTTCTGAAGTACAAGCAAACACAGGAGGGTTATGGCTGACAAAGTTTGCAGATGACTGCAAACTGGGCGCCATAGTCGAAAACACATCTGACACAGATATCCTCCAGAAGGGCCTCACAGAAACGGATAACTGGTGCCAGAGCCATGGCCTGAAGTTAAACGCCAAAAAATGCATAGTCATACCCTTCGGGAAAAACAAGGTTACCCCTAGCTACCATATAGGTGACAATCCACTGAGCACAGAAAAAGTCATCAGGGATCTGGGGACCCAAGTTGACACTAGTCTTTCGTTTGACACTCATGTTGCTAAAGTAGTTAGGAAAACCTTCTATATCGCCCACCTGATCATGAAGGGATTCACATCTAGATCAAGGGAGGTCATCGTCCCCCTGTACTCATCACTCATTAGACTTATGATTGAGTACAATGCCCCGTTCGGAATGTATCTGACCAGACACCTGATGCGGCTTGAAAGGCCCCAAAAGTTCCTCACCAAAAGGATAAAGGGTCTCAAAAATATGTCTTATGCTGCCCGACTGAAAGAACTCCAGCTTTATTCAGTCTCATACCGCTTGCTCAGAGGTGACCTGTGCCTGACATATAAGGCCATGTCAAACCCAGATTTGATGAATATGCTTCACCTCAAAAAATCTAGATCCCTCAGAACCACAAGGGCGGGAGACTTAAACCTTGACACGGTTATAAATAGAACGTGCTGGAGGGACAGATTCATCACCCAGAGACTCCCTATGCTGTGGAACAAAATCCAGGTACATGTGAGGCAGAGCACCTCGCTGGCCTTGTTCAAGAGGAATCTTGACCAATGGATGGGAGATCGCAGATATACCCCAGGGATTACTTCAGTGTCACTGCTTGACAGAGGCACAGAAAAATGATAGGCATAGTTTTATTCAAACTAAAGGGGTGGCGAAAGCCACATAACTATGGGCTAGGCTTATAAATGCCCTTGGGCAGATAGCCTAGTATGAACCTATGAAACTATGAACCTAATTGTATAGCCAGATATATATACCAATCCTATGGTTATATATATATACCAGTCCTATGGTTTTATATATATATATATATATATATATATATATATATATATATATGTATATGTATATATATATATATATATATATATATGTATATATATATATATATATATATATATATATATATATATATATATATATGTATATATATATATATATATATATATATATATATATATATATATATATGTATATATATATATATATATATATATATATATATATATATATATATATATATATACCAGTCCTATGGTCAGATATATATATATACCAGTCCTATGGTCAGATATATATAGCAACCCTATGATTAGATATATATACCAATCCTATGATCAGATATATATACCAGTCCTATGATTAGATATATATAACAATCCTATGGTCAGATATATATACCAATGCTATGATTAGATATATATACCAGTCCTATGGTCAGATATATATACCAGTCCTATGGTCGGATATATATACCAATCCTATGATTAGATATATATACCAATCCTATGGTCAGATATATATACCAATCCTATGGTCAGATATATATACCAGTCCTATGGTTGGATATATATATATAACAATCCTATGGTCATATATATATAACAGTCCTATGATTAGGTATATATACCAATCCTATGATTAGATATATATACCAGTCCTATGGTCAGATATATGTACCAGTCCTATGATTAGATATATATACCAATCCTATGGTCAGATATATATATATACCATTCCTATGCTTAGATATATATACAAGTCCTATGGTCAGATATATATACCAATCCTATGGTCAGATATATATTCCAGTCCTATTGTCAGATATATATACCAATCCTATGATTAGATATATATATATACCAGTCCTATGGTCAGATATATATACTCCAGTCCTATGGTCAGATATATATATACCAGTCCTCTGGTCAGATATATATATATATATATATATATATATATATATATATATATATATATATATATATATATATATATATATATATATATACCAGTCCTATGATTAGATATATATACCAGTCCTATGGTCAGATATATATACCAATCCTATGATTAGATATATATATACCAGTCCTATGGTCAGATATATATACCAATCCTATGGTCAGATATATATATATATATATATATATATATATATATATATATATATATATATATATATATATATATACCAATCCTATGGTTAGATATATATGGTCAGATATATATACTAGTCCTATGGTCAGATATATATACCAGTCCTATGTTCAGATATATTACCAATCCTATAGTCAGATATATATACCAATCCTATGGTTAGATATATATATACCAGTCCTACGGTTAGATATATATATACATATATATATATATACATATATATAAATATATATATATATATATATATATATATATATATATATATATATATATATATATCCTATGGTTAGATATATATACCATCATATGGTCAGATATATATACCAGTCATATGGTCAGATATA
>NC_056736.1:759059308-759069069 GCF_019279795.1 Protopterus annectens
CAACACACCTGATACACTTGTAATAGGTGACTCTATCATCAGGCACACTGACCTGCTCACCACGCTAAACAAGGAGAAGGTCACGGTGAGCTGCCTATCGGGTGCTAGGATCCACCACATAACCCAAGCACTCAGGTCACTCCAAGGCAAGTACAAATATGACTCAGTCATTGTCCATGCTGGTGTGAATGACCTGAGACGTACCTCCCTGGACTACATGAAAATAGACATAGATGAGCTCTTTGAGCATGTAGCCCAGGCCGGTATGACCCTGACCTTGAGTAGCCTCTTACCCTCACCAAGAATGATGCCACAGTATGAAGACAAGATGATCAATTTCAACAATTGGCTTAAGTATTGCTGTCATTCAAAGGGGATCCAATGCCTGTTAGCATGGGATGACTTGCTCGGCAAGCCACGATGCTTCACTAGGGACGGCTTGCACCTGTCACCCCTGGGCTTTCGGATATTGGCAAAGGCTCTTGCTACCCCCATAGTGCCTTTTTTAGGCAAGGCTCAAAAGACAAACCCACCTCCATAGGTATCACAAGGGATAAGAAACTAAGAGTAATGCTACTCAACGCCAGAAGTCTAAACCTCAAGATGCACGCACTCGAAACTCTCCTTTGCATGGAGAACATCGATATCTGTGCAGTAACAGAAACCTGGATCAAGGCTCTCGAGAGCACCCCAGCACTACCAGGTTATACCTCATACCATGCTTTTCGGCCCCAAAACTTGGACCGAACCACAAAAGGAGGGGGAGTATCAATATTCGTCAAAGATACCCACACCTCCAGGTTGGTGGCACAGCATGAAGCATCAGAGACTATCCATGTGCAACTAACAGTGGGTAAAACTGCCTTCCAGTGTATAGCCTGCTACAAACCACCCTCCCAAACCCAGGAACCCCACTCGGCCTTCCTGAGAACACTGGAAAATATGAAGGTCTCTCCAAACACCATTATATTGGGTGACTTCAACTACCCAACCATAGACTGGGAGTATTACTCTAGCTCCAACACCCTAGCCCAAAGGTTCCTAGAATTTATAAACTCAAATGCTATGGAACAACTTGTTACCACTCCTACAAGAGGGGAAAATATACTGGACCTGATCATCAACATGGGGACTCTATGCTCCAGACCAGAAGTGTATCCCTCACTGGTAAGATCAGACCATAAACTAATCTCACTGGATATTCACATCCCGACCCCCCCCCATGCCCAGAAAACCACAGTGAAAAACTTCTCTAAACAAATTTCACACTCCTCAAAACCAAGGTGGAATCCTTCAAAGCCCCCGGGCCTGTGGATAATACGGCCCAGACCACAAAATCCTTTATAAACGCATTCTATGAACACCTTCAAGAATGCATGGATCATGCAATCCCAAATAAAACCAAGACCCAATCCTCCAAATGCAGACGTCCTGTCTGGAGGACCCCAGCCATAAACAAACTATACAATAGAAGGAGGAAGCTACTACATGACAGAGCAAAATCCCAAAAAGAGAAGGCATCTCTGATCAGTATTAGCAAAAAACTACGGGCACTCATAAAATCATCTAAGGCCAGCTTCGAGAGAAAAATTGCACAGGACACTAAGGATAATCACAAGTCTTTCTTTAGTTATGTTAGGAACCTGGGTGGGAATTCCCAGATATGCTCAGAATTAGTCCAAAATGACAAAAAATACACCGAACCCACAGACATTGCCAACATCCTAGCTGACAGGTTCAGCGCAAACCCCCCACCCTACCAAAAGGGCTAATGTCTATCCCTGCAGAGTGCTGCCCCCCTGACATCTCAGATGCTCTGGTAAGAGCTGCCCTCTCCAAAGCAGGAAACGCAGCATCAATGGGACCAGACGGTGTCCCGGACTGCGTCCTACATGAACTCCAAGAAGGGCTAAACCCAAACCTAAAACTACTGTTCAATCTCAGCCTTACTACAGGATATGTACCCAAAGAGTGGCGTACAGCAACAGTGGTCCCTCTCCACAAAGGTGGTGCCTCAATGGATCCTGGAAACTATCGCCCCATAAGTCTCACTAGCTTAGTCTGCAAAGCTATGGAAAGGATCATCATGGACCTTATAAATAAAGATATTGGGGACCTACAGACACTGGATCCTACCCAGTTCGGCTTTGTTAAGGGCAGATCCTGCCTCTTAAACCTGGTCGATTTCTTTGAAACAGTCACCAAGGCCATTGACAAGGGGAAGGTGGTCCACACAGCCTACCTGGACCTCGCAAAAGCCTTCGATACAATACCCCACTCGGGCATTACAGATAAGCTCACCAACTTAAATATAAACCCCTATGTCACTAGATGGGTTGCAAACTGGCTCAAGGACAGAACCCACATGGTTAGAATAGCTGGAGCCATGTCAGACTCCAAACCAGTTACAAGTGGCGTCCCACAAGGCTCAGTCTTGGGACCTCTCTTGTTCGGTATATATTTCTCGGAGGTACAGGCCAACATGGAAGGACTATGGCTGACCAAGTTCGCAGATGACTGCAAACTGGGCACCATAATAGACTCTCCAGCCGACACAAGCATCCTCCAAAAGGGCCTCATAGAAACAGACAACTGGTGCCAGAGCCATGGCCTCAAGCTAAATGCCAAAAAGTGTATAGTCATCCCTTTGGCAAAACAAAGTGCCCACAAATTACCACATAGGTGGCAATCCATTAAGTACAGAAGAAGTAATTAGGGACCTGGGGACCCAAGTTGATAGCAATCTCTCATCTGACAACCACGTGGCCAAAGTGGTTAGAAAAACATTTTATATAGCCCACCTAATCATGAAGGGATTCACATCTAGATCAGGGGAGGTCATCGTGCCTCTTTACTCATCCCTCATCAGGCCATAATTGAGTACAATGCCCCTTTTGGGATGTACCTTACCAGACACCTGCAGCCACTGGAAAGACCCCAAAAGTACCTCACCAAGAGGATCAAGGGGCTCAAACAGATGCCGTATGCTGCCCAGTTAAAGAAACTCCAGCTCTACTCAGTGGCATACCTCCTACTCAGAGGCGATCTGTCCCTGACGTATAAACCCATGTCCAACCCGGAATTAATGGACATGCTGCACCTCAGAAAATCCAAATCCCATTGAGCTACGCGCTCGAGGGACTTAAACCTCAGCACTGAAATAAATAGGACATGCTGGAGGGACAGATTCATAACCCAGAGGCTCCCTTCACTCTGGAATAAAATCCCAGTCCAGGTTAGGCAGAGTCCCTCATTGACTCTCTTCAAGAGGAATCTTGATGAGTGGATGGGAGATCGTAGGTTTACCCCGGGTATCACTTCTGTGTCACTGTTAGACAGAGGCACAGTATACTAACCTCGAAAAAGGGCATAGCAAAATTAATTTAAAATGGGTGGTGAAAGCCATACACACTCTGGCTAGGCTTATAAATGCCCTAGGGCAGATAACCTAGTATGATCCTATGAACCTATGAACCTATGAACCTATGGTCAGATATATTACCAATCCTATGGTCAGATATATATATATATATATATATATATATATATATATATATATATATATATATATATATATATATACCAATCCTATGGTTAGATATATACCAGTCCTATGGTCAGATATATATACCAATCCTATGGTCAGATATATATATACGAATCCTATGATTAGATATATATATACCAGGCCTATGGTCAGATATATATACCAATCCTATGATTAGATATATATACCAGTCCTATGGTCAGATATATATATATATATATATATATATATATATATACCAATCCTATGGTCAGATATATATACAAATCCTATGGTCAGATATATATACCAATCCTATGGTTAGATATATATACCAGTCCAATGGTTTTATATATAGATATATATATATATATATATATATATATATATATATATATATATATATATATATATATATGTATCGATATATATATATATATATATATATATGTAAATATATATATATATATATATATATGTATATATAGATATATACCAGTCCTATGATCAGATATACATACCAATCCTATGGTTAGATATATATACCAGTCATATGGTTAGATATATATACCAGTCCTATGGTCAGATATATATACCAGTCCTATGGTCATCCTACAGTAAAGAAAACAGGAAAAAACTCTAAAAAGGGCACAGCCATCTGACACTGTACAATATATTGTGGTAAATCTCACCACAGCACTAAATTTCTCACACTTAAGTCGCTCAATTACCAATGCAGTGATCATCTGTAACTATACCATGTAAGGAATATTCTTGAAAAACACTTTGTTCTTCTCCCTAAGACTCAACTGCAACTCACAGAGTTCCTGTTTATAAAAAAAAGTTAGTAAGTTGAGGAAGACTATTAAGCAGAGACCTTCTTTTGCACTTTATTCACAAAATAATTTATGATTTCATCATGCACGTGTGTGTTCGTGTGTGTGTGTGTGTGTGTGTGTGTGTGTGTGTGTGTGTGTGTGTGTGTGTGTGTGTGTGTGTGCGTGCGTGTGTGCGTGTGTTGTGCGGGGGGGTCTGTATATGTGTGTGTGCGTGTGTGTATGTATAAGTGTGAGCATATGGTCGCAAACACACACACACACACACACACACACACACACACACACACACACACACACACACACACACACACACACACACACACACACACACATATATACTCACACACACACACCCACACTCACACACAGACACGAACCCACATGCAGACACACACATGGTTATAGCAGTAAACCTGTTTTAGTAAAATGAGGCCCGTTGCAGCAACAAATGCATTGATTGTGATACTTGTTATGGTGAAACTGTCAGGGAAATACGTAACATCGAGAAATATTCATGATGCCGGTTTGCACCAGAAATACTGTGATATTAATCATTGTTATGATGCCACTGAAATACATTTGTTATGCTGGTTAGCTAACATAAATCTCTATAAATAAACAGCTCTATACTACCATTATACACCACCTCTTCTATTTGTTCCATAATTACAATACAGTGTTGTTTTCTTAACAGTATTGCTGCTCAGATACAGTAGCGTCACAAAAAAGTGATGAATATTTATGAGTGCGGCATCAGGAGTACAACAAGAATATTCATGAGGGTGTGTAATTATTCGCTAACATCACAGGGTGTTAGGTGTTGGGTAGGGTTTATGTGGGACTTGCTACTGCTGACCTGGGGAGGTACAGATGTAGCAGATCACCAGCTGTTCTACTTAAGAATCTGCCTGTATATTTTTGTATATTTTTGTATTTGTATTTTTTTATGTATATTTTTTTTCGTATATTTTGGATTTATAAACATTAGGCTATGCTCTCTTCTTCCTTTTCTTGGACTGTTGATAGTATTTTGCCTAACTCTGTTTGCCTCAATTGGTATCATTTGTTTTATTTATTTATTTCTGTTTGATAACAAGACATGGCCGAAGGCAGCAAGAGAGGAGAAAGGCTAGGACTGTGGTAGTGAGGGTTGGAACTTTGAATGTTAGCAGTATGACTGGTATAGGGAGAGAGCTAGCCGATATGATGGACAGAAGGAAGGTTGGTATATTGTCTGTGCAAGAGACCAGATGGAAGGGGAGTAAGGCTAGGTGTATCGGAGGTGGGTTCAAATTGTTTTATCATGGTGTGGATGGGAGGAGAAATGGGGTAGGGGTTATCCTGAAGGAACAGTATGCTAAGAGTGTTTTGGAGATGAAAAGAGTGTCAGATAGAGTGATGTTTATGAAGCTGGAAATTGATGGTGTAATGATGAATGTTATTAGTGTATATGCTCCACAAGTTGGGTGGGCGATGGATGAGAAAGAAAAATTTTGGAGTGAGTTGGATGATGTGGTGATGACTGTACCCAAGGGTGAGAGAGTGGTGATTGGAGCAGATTTCAATGGGCATATTGGTGTAGGGAACAGAGGGGATGAGGAAGTGATGGGTAGGTATGGTGTTAAGCAAAGGAATGCAGAAGGTCAGATGGTAGTGCATTTTGCAAAAAGGATGGACATGGCTGTGGTGAATACGTATTTTAACAACAGGGAGGAGGGTAATTGTGAGGTGGAGTTCAGGGAAGAGTTAAGACAGGCACTGGGTGGCAGTGAAGAGTTACCAAATAGCTGGGTAACTACAGCAGAGCTAGTAAGGGAGGCAGCTAGAGAGGTGCTTGGTATGACATCTGGACAGAGGAAGGATGACAAGGAGACATGGTGGTAGAATGAAGAAGTACAGGAGAGTATACAGAGAAAGAGGTTGGCAATGAAAAAGTGGGATTGTCAGAGAGATGAAGAAAGTAGACAGGAATATAAGGAGATGAGGTGCATGGCAAAGAGAGAGGTGGCGAAGGCTAAGGATAAGGCATATGAAGAGTTGTATAAAAGGTTGGACAATAAGGAGGGAGAAAAGGACCTGTACCGATTGGCTAGACAGAAGTGCTGAGCTGGGAAAGATGTGCAGCAGGTAAGGGTGATAAAGCATAATGAGGGAAATGTACACACAAGCAAGGAAAGTGTGTTGAGCAGACGGAAAGAGTACTTTTAGGGGTTGATGAATGAAAAGAATGAGAGGGAGAGAAGGTTGGATGATGTGCGGATAGTGAATCATGAAGTACAATGGATTAGCAAGGAGGAAGTAAGGGTAGCTATGAAGAGGCTGAAGAATGGAAAGGCTGTTGGTCCAGATGACATATCTGTGGAAGCATGGAGGTGTTTAGGGGAAATGGCAGTGGAGTTTTTAATCAGATTGTTTAATGAAATCTTGGAAAGTGAGAGGATGCCTGAGTAATAGAGAAAAAGTGTTTTGGTACCGATTTTTAAGAATAAGAGTGATGTGCAGAGCTGTAGTAACTACAGAGGGATTAAACTGATTAGTCACAACATGAAGTTATGGGAAAAAGTAGTGGAAGCTAGGTTAAGAAGGGACATGATGCTTAGTGATCAACAGTATGGTTTTATGCCGGGAAAGAGCACTACAGATGCGATGTTTGCTCTGAGAGTGTTGATGGAAAAGTACAGAGACGGTCAGAAGGAGTTGGATTGTGTTTTTGTAGACTTAGAGAAAGCATATGACAGCATGCCTAGAGAGGAGTTGTGGTATTGTATGAGGAAGTTGGGAGTGTCAGAGAAGTATATAAGAGTGGTACAGGATATGTACGAGGGTAGTGTGACAGCGGTGAGGTCTGCGTTGGGAGTGATAGATGCGTTTAAGGTAGAGGTGGGATTACATCAAGGATCAGCTCTGAGCCCTTTCTTATTTGCAATGGTGATGGACAGGTTGACAGACGAGATCAGACAGGAGTCCCCGTGGACTATGATGTTTGCAGATGGCATTGTAATCTGTAGTGAGAGTAGGGAACAGGTGGAGGAGACTCTGGAGAGATGGAGATATGCTCTAGAGAGAAGAGGAATGAAGCTCAGCAGGACTAAGAGAGAATATATGTGTGTGAATGAGAGGGAGGATAGAGGAATGGTGAGGATGCAAGAAGTAGAGGTGGCGAAGGTGAATGAGTTTAAATACTTGGGATCAATAGTTTAGAGTAATGGTGAGTGTGGAAGAGAGGTGAAGAAGAGAGTACAGGCAGGATAGAGTGGATGGAGAAGAGTGTCAGGAGTGATTTGTGACAGACAAGTACCAGTAAGAGTGAAAGGGAAGGTCTACAAGAGGGTAGTGAGACCAGCTATGTTATATGGGTTGGAGACAGTGGCATTAACAAAAAGGCAGGAGTTAGAGCTGGATGTGGCAAAGTTAAAGATGTTAAGATTTGCACTGGGTGTGATGAGGGTGGACAGGATTCGGAATAAGTATATTAGAGGGTCAGCCCAGGTTGGAAGGTTTGGAGACAAAGCCAGAGAGGCAAGATTACATTGGTTTGGACATGTGCTGAGGAGTGATGCTAAGTATATTGGGAAAAAGATGCTAAAGATGAAGCTGTCAGGTAACAGGAAAAGAGGGAGGCCTAAGATAAGGTTTATGGATGTGGTGAGAGAGGACATGCAGGTGGTTGGTGTGACAGAGCAAGATGCAGAGGACAGGAAGAAATGGAAACAGATGATCTGCTGTGGCGACCCCTAACGGGAGCAGCCGAAAGAAGATGATGATTTCTATTTGATAACTGGAAAGGTGGTTTGGTCTGAAGAGCCTTTTCAGTCTCAGTTTGAGCTCAGGTGTGCATAAAAAAGCAGCAATACAGTGGTGCATTTTATGCACTGAAATTTGATTGCATATTGACTAGTACATTTTAGGAATTGCAATGATAAATACTAAAAGTATAAACAGCAACACCTCACAAATCAAACTAAAGATCCTTCTTAAATATAGTCCAAAGTTTCACTAAAGGCTTGCTAAAAGCAGGGCTGGAAAAAAGAATTGTCATCTATTATGCTTAAAACATTTACATGCAGAGACAACATGGAGCTGATCAGACAGGTTGCTTTTTAAAGTCAGCAAATGTTTCAATGCTCCTTATATCAGGTGGAAGTTTATTCCAGAGAGCTGGTGCAAGTGTTGAAAATACTCTTTCTCCTATAAATGTTTAAAAGGGTGTTCTGGGCAGGGAAAGGTGAACAGGTTGGGACCTTCTTAGGGTGTAGGATGGTTCTCTTTCAAGGTGGGCAATATCCTACCTTTAATATTTTAAGTATAAGAGATCCAAGTAGAGAGGGGTCTCTTTCATTTACTAGGAGACAGTTTATTTTCGGCAAAAGAAGGCAATGATGAGTTTGTGAGTCATAAATAAATAAATAATAAATAAATATAAATGTGCCAGAAGGCAAACCTGCAAATTATGTTGCCAGTAGTCTGAAGCCTTTTTGCATTGTAGGAAAAAAAATGGAAGGTCACAAGGGTGAAGCCATTTTCCAGCTTAGGAGGAAGTAAACTTTTAGCAAGAGTTACTCTAGCAGGTAGAGATAGAAGGTATGTTATTCTATGGCACAATTTTCAGTTACAACAGAACTTCATTAGTGCCAATGTTGTACTGTACTGGATCAACGAATGTGCAGTAGCAAGTACCGCCCAAACTACGCCCAACACCAACTATAGTAGCGAGCATCACACAAACCCCGCCCAACACCCAGCAGCAGGTTGACATCAAACAGTAGTCAGGAATAAAAATTATTGTCATGTGTTTCTCAGCTGCACAAATATTCATTTTTGTAGAACGGACAGAAACCGGGTATTCTAAACATTCTGGAATACAAACACGTGTATTCACAACATTGACCGTTTAATGATAAAGATTTCGGATAAATCAAACATACTGATGAAAGATTTTATCCGAAAGCTTTATCAAAACAAGTTAGAAATCAACTTACTAAGGAGAGCAAACGCAAATGTAATCAAGATCCATACGAACCATCTGAGTAGATCAATAAATATATACATTCCTATCATGATCCATACGAACCATCTGAGAACACACATCAGTCCTATAGATCAATAAATATATACATTCCTATCATGATCCATACGAACCATCTGAGAACACACATCGGTCCTATAGATCAATAAATATATACATTCCTATCATGATCCATACGAACCATCTGAGAACACACATCAGTCCTATAGATCAATAAATATATACATTCCTATCATGATCCATACTAACCATCTGAGAACACACATCAGTCCTATAGATCAATAAATATATACATTCCTATCATGATCCATACTAACCATCTGAGAACACACATCAGTCCTATAGATCAATAAATATATACATTCCTATC
>NC_056736.1:759069569-759177069 GCF_019279795.1 Protopterus annectens
TGTAATTGTATACTGCCACTGGGTATAGTGTGTTGTGAGTGTACCAAATAAATTGTGCTCTCAGACCAAGAGTGATACAACTGAGTAATGCCAGGTACTGTCTAATACAGTGGAAGGCAGCATACAAGCTACTAGCGATGAAAGAAAGTCAACACTGAACTAATACTGTGTAGGAATGAATATGGAAAGAAAGTACACTTGGATTGCCACTGTGAAAGTAATACATGCTATTCAATCATCATCTACAGGATATGCAGTACAAATGAATTTAGAATTGGGAATTTAATAAATCACTCTGTCATGTTGCCCAAAATAAAATATATTATTACAAACTGTTGTGTTTATTCTGGTCTGTTGTTCAGGAAATACAAGTGTACAGGTGCTTCACAGCAAATATGGCTATGACAGCATGATTCCACTGAGGTTCCTTTGATAATAGGCTGTAATGGTAAAATGTAGATTGTGGAGCTATAAAATAAGAAACACTGAATTTGATATATGAACTGCAGCAAGATCTGAACCTTGAATAGTAATGTGTAATGATATATAGTGTGCTCCCTGCAGCATTGTCTTGTTTTAACCTTTGCATTTCAGCTATATGTACTCCTGAATGTAGGTATGTTGATGCAGGCAAGTATGAGATTGTAATAGGTGGAGACTGCAAATATGTGATAAGAAATAGATATGATGGTTTATGTTTTCACACAAACGCACACCACGGTTTGAATCCAGGGACTGCCGCTTAAATGTGTTTATACTTATGCACCATACCTCTCAACTGTCCAGATTTTTGCAGAATATCCAGAATTTTGCTTGATATTTTTGGTTTGTTCTTCATAAAATCTGTGCTTTCCTGGTAACTCATTGACGATTACTGTCACTAAATAACGGCATGCATTTCAGCTGTGGACGTTATAGCTTTAAGAAAATGTATGCTAACACAAAACCTGTTATTCTATCAACTTTCTAAAGTCATAAGAGCAATATTTAAAATATGTCCTTATTTATGGGCAATTGTACCCCCGTTATATTAGGCTTTGTCCAGATTTCTTGATCTAAGAGGTTGAGAGGTATGTTACACACAAATAATCCTGACTATTTCTGGAAACATTTAGGTAGTTTTAAAAGTTATTTCCTTCACAGGACTTACAGGTAATGAAATGTTTGTAATAGCTGTATGAAGGCTATAGTAAGAAACTGTATACAAATGTTCCAGTGTTCAACACCATGCCTACAGATGACAGCAGGATAGCTATATACACCAGTGTCTGTTCCCGATACATGTTTCTCAACTGTCACACTGTCATGGCTACTGATCACTGTTGCCAATAAACTTGAACACAGACATGAATCCAGGCGAAGTATGCCAGTAGTTCACTCACATAACATCAGTGCGGGGCACACCTTGTTATTCATATATGTAACCCTGATATGTACAAGTCCCCTCTACTCATGTACACAGAGTTGTCACAGTTTACCCCATACCATTCCAGGTCGACAGCTTAACAGTTATGTATGTGCTACAAAAGCTATAGCCCATAGGTAGATGTAAAATGAGGGCAGACCTCTAGAGTATTGAGCAGTACTATTGTGAAAAATAGAAGCCTAAACAGTTGTTAATGAATGTTTTTCTCTCCCCCACCCCTTATCAGCATCAGTAATTATTATTCATATACTACAGGTATGTTGTTCTCAAAACCTAATGTTGGAACATGCGTTGTATTATTGTTCATATATTTAATTGTTCATATATTTAATGTTAACATACCTTGCTTAAATGCCATTGTTGGTGGCTTGTTGCCATAAATGTAACTTGCATGCTGTTACAATGCTGACTGTTATTCCATTTATGCATGTGTTCTGTTTGCTATGCAATTGTTTCACTTCTATTGCTCTGGGTTAATTGGAACACCCAGGAATGGTGTTATAACTAATCTCAAAATGTTTTGGTCATAACTAACCAATACATTTTGAAAAACCTCAACACCATAGCACATTTAGGAAGGCAGATCCCAGTGGATCCACCAGTACTGCTACATCTAGCTGTGGCACAGGGCCCCAGCATGTCTGGGACCCACCCAGAACTGCCTCTTCCACTGATCCTGCACCACCCTTGAGTGGAACTGCCTCAGGGGATGGGGCCCATCCCCTGGGTGTGGGCACGGAGAGGAACCTGTCACCCGCAAGAGGTTCCAAGGTATGGTACGCAGGGTCATCCAGACAGACTTGGATGGACACCTGAGCCAGATCGATGGCAGACTGGCACACCTCTAGGAGCAGGCTGCCCCTGTTGTCCATCCCCCAGCACAGCCACCTTCGGGGCCATGAAGGGGCAGTGGTGACTGCCCGTGGGTAGGGAATCTCAGTCCCACTGTTTCCATCTGGGGGCTCATGGGCCTCTGATTCCCAACTACCCTCCCTGTCCATGGTGTTTACCCCCTTCAAGTGTCATATACCACCCCTGTCTGCTGTCCTGTCTGTCTGCAAAAGCAACCTCTCCTAAACAGCTTACCTCCCCAAATGTACCTACAACATTTCCCCAACATCCCACTCTCACCTTAAATAAAAATGGGGCATCTGTCCCACCCAAAAAAAATGTTCCATACATAGCTCTCCATTTTGCCCCCAAGTACACTGATGTCACTCAATTTACCCTGGAATTACTCAAGCAATGTACGCTGCCCACACCCCTCCCTGTGTGTTGTGAAGCACTAACTTCCAAACTGTCCACATCATTCCCAGCTGTTAATGCAGAAGAAATGGAGAGCTATGGTCCTTTCCTACACCCATCCTGCACATCCCTAGCTGCCTTTCACATTGTTTTTCCCCCTGCTTGCCCCTATTTTACCACTTTCCTATCCCCCTTTTATCTTTTTTTTTTTAAATTAGGATGGGTTTAAGTGGGTGTAAGCACCGCTAAGTAAAGCTAAGGGAAGCTAAACATCACTTGGCACCACTTAGCATCATGCAAACCCATGCAAACCAGCTTAAAACTGCTTTAACCACTCTAACTCATTCAGCCTCTGTTCTGCCCAGCAACAAAATCACTAGCACTGGCAAGTCTCAAACCAGAACCCTGTGCACTACAGTCAGAGCAATATACC
The DNA here is from genome assembly GCF_019279795.1 of Protopterus annectens. Lineage (NCBI taxonomy): Eukaryota > Metazoa > Chordata > Ceratodontiformes > Protopteridae > Protopterus > Protopterus annectens. Next base: position 759,072,674 of record NC_056736.1, read on the forward strand.
ACTATGCCATATAAGCTGTGGGAGTTTGTAATTCTTTTTCAAACATATCATGCATTACAGTCATTTAACATTAGGGAAAAAATACACACCCCCTCCCAAGTCTCAAACCCCAAACTCTGTGCATTTAAGTCACAGCAACTACCACTACCCCAAATTAGCTGTGAGAATGACTAATGCTTCAGTAAATATATCATGCATTATGGAAAAGCCTGACAAAGTGGGGGACAAAGGCCCAAAATAGGGACATATTTTAAATATTGATTTTATAAACTTAGAAATTTGCTACAGTAACACGGTTTGTTTTAACATATATTTTCTGAAATATTGCAAGTCTGAGACCCAAATGCTTCTCATTGTTTACTGACTTCATTCCTCACATCATCCCAGTGATTTGTCAGAAATCCACAACAGTTATGGGGAGCAGACCGAAGATATGAGCCAAACATCTGGACATTCTATTAAAATCTGGATAGTTGAGAGGTATGAGTGCAGTCATGTAACATTAGGGAAAAACACTGAGCTGCCAAACATTTCACCCAGCACCTTCTGAACTACAGTCAAAGGAACTCAACACTACACCAAATCAGCTGTGGAGAATTGCTGGTGTATTTGCAAATATATCATGCACTACAAGGATGTAACTGTAGGGAAAAACAGACATTGGTGAGAAATTGTCTACCCAGAACCATTTGCACTACAGTTAAAGCAACATACCAGTAAGCCAACTGACCTCTACAGTATAATGACTGTTTTAACTAACATATCCTGATTGCCAGTCACACACTACTCATATATATACCTCCCCAAAGCACAGTGTGCATGGAATCCTGAGGTTTTAAGGGACATGTCTCAGTCTGCCCCTACAAATATACACACCTGATAGACCACCAGCAACTCTAGCAGCATGCACAGTCAGATAGAAAAGGATCTATGACACTCACATCTGCCCTTCTCCCTACTCAGCCCAACAAACATTTACACACTACACTGCTACACAATCTTGAAAGTCTGTTAACAATGGCCAGACATACATAGCTCTCAGTTGTACAGATTTCCACAGAATGTCCAGGTTTTGGGCTCATATATATATATATATGGCCCCTTTCTCATAACATTTCTGAAATTCTGCTAAATCACTGGGATGATATCAGGAATTAAGTCACTAAATAACGATATACCATACCTCTCAACCTCTTAGTGCAAAAAATCTGGACAAAACCTGACATAACTGAGGACAGAGGCCCAAAAATAGGAACATGTTTTAAATATTGGTGTTATAAACTGCTGGAGTGACAGGGCTTGTTTAACATATATTTTGTGAAGGATATGAAGTGTGAAACACAAATGGATGTTATTATTTAGTGACTTCAATCCTAACATCATCCTAGTGATTTGCCTCCCAAAAAAATTCTGTGAGGAACAGACCAAAAATAAGAGCCAAACTTCTGGACATTCTGTGAAAATCTGGACAGTTGAGAGGTATGTCATATACATATCAGTTTCAGACTTCAAATCATGCAGAAAATGCATGTCCAAACAAACCCTGTTACACTAGCAAGTTTCTAACTGTATACAATCTGTCCCTAATTTTGGAACTTTGTCCCCCATTTTGTTGGGCTTTCTCCACATTTCTTGTGCTACGAGGTTGACAGATATGCAGACATAGCATGCAAAACTGTGGATATAGAACATCAATCCAAACAGTGGACAGTATTCCCACCTACCCTCTGTGATGCTATAACTACCACACCTCCATAATGTCCCCCTCACAGGCAAGGAAAAGGGGCAAAACCCACATGAAAGACTTAATTATAGCACTGTGTTACCATGCCATTGGTTAATGGAAAGACAATACAGCTGTTCTGAATGCAATTACCAAGTGGGAGACACCAACTGGTGCACAGGTCATCACCTACTCATGATCATTACCTACAAACGGCAATCTGCTGCCTATGCAACACAAGTCTGAACCCTTTACTGGACAACTGGCGCACAGGCCATCACCTGCTCATGATCATTATCTGCAAAAGGCAATCTGCTGCCTATGCAACACAAGTCTGAACCCTTTACTGGACAACTGGTGCACAGGCCATCACCTGCTCATGATCATTATCTGCAAAAGGCAATCTGCTGCCTATGCAACACAAGTCTGAACCTTTTACTGGAAAGACAGACTGCAAATACAGAAAAGAACACGTGGATTTCTCCAAGAAAACACGACAGCACTACAACAGGTATGCCAGACAATTAAGCATGTAATGGAATGTAGATGGGGAAATGCAATCATGGGAAATAGGAAGTTAACTCATTACATCTGAATGACGCCTCCAGGACATCTGCAGTTAACTCCTAGGTGTCAAATATTGCTTGTTCATATTTGCATCAGTACTTCAAAACTATGCTATGTGCAAGGTTTTAAAAGATTTAATCTTAAAGCTTACATGATGGCAAACTCAACTGCATTTATATCTGTCCTCTGTCTAGTGCACATAAAATATATATTAACTATTGTTTTATGATATTAATTTATATATATATAATTTTCACATTTTTCTAAATATCTCAACAACCAGGTAACACAGACAAAACTTATTAGCCTCATATGAAAGCTCTCCGCTAGATGAATAAAGTGCTGCTGACAGTATGTGTGTAACTTGAGTGGTTGCTGAAATATTGTAAGTTGTTTACAAAATATTACAAACATAATAGTTACCATGTTTACTGTGACTTATACAATTCATTTTAAGACCTAGAGCCTAAAAATACTACCACTATAAAAATAGTTTGAGCTGAAGGGTTTGTCATTTATACTTCTTTCATAAGTCCTATGGTTCCAGAGATTTGAACATTTGTTTGAAATGTGAGGACATAATTTGATTCTATCAAAAGGCTTAGGCTCTGCCCATTGGAAGTTACAGTGCAAACTTCCTGATCCCCATTGGAGTAAATGAGTTAAACAATAGGTCTCAACAAGACTTACTGGACTGACTTGTTGCTGCCAGCACCTATGGCCATCCCTGATGGCTCTGTTTGCAGTGACATAGATCACAGCTCTGGCCCCTGAGTCACCCCAGCAAACGTCAGCTCACATATTGCTACTACTGGAGTGTCTGTTGTACAATACTGACTGTGACACGGCCAGGCCAGATACCTGGGATGTTGTAAATATTCATATGTCACTTGTGAATATTAGTACGATACATATGCTTGTCTTACAAATTTAAGAGACCTATATAGTTATGTACATAGTAAACAACTGGTGCAGAAGTGAGTGTTGAACTGTATGTTATGTATTGAGCTCAATCCTTTCAATTGTCCAGAGTTTTGCAGACTGACCACATGTTTGCCTCATATTTGTAGTCATTTTCTCATACAGTTGTGTTTTTTTTCTGGCAAATCACTGGCAAATCATTAAAGACTGAAGTCATAACATAATAGCATACATTTGAATGTCAGATAGCATATCCTTCAGATTATTTTTGTGATTGCAAGAACTACTTTGCTACCAACTAAGTGTGTTACAGCAATATTTATAAAGTGTCACTATTTTGGGGCCTTTGCCCCCCATTTATTTGTGCCTTTGTCCAGATGTCTTGCTCTAACAGGTTGAGCGGTATGACTGAACTGCAAGAGCGTAAACACAGTGTATCATACTGACAAAGAAAAGAAATGCATATCAAGTATTACCTGTGCACACATATGTACCAGTAGTAGAAGCTGGAAACCTCAAACATACAGACATGAGTTGCAAAATTCATGTAAATCAGCTGTACTTATTTTACAAATGTGTTATCTTAGTTTCAGTACATCAAACAGACATAAATGTCTACAGCTACAGGTTGTTGTATTGCTTTGAAACATAAATAATTACTAAGTTGATTATGATTACTAAGTTGAAATTGGAAAAGTGTTTAACTGTGTTATGACTTTCACTGCTACACACAGATCAGACAGATGTGTACACCTGATGCAGAGAAATATGTTATTGGCTGTTAGCCTGTGCTGTCAGCCTGTGAAATGAAGGCAGATGAGAAACACTTATGTAATATGAGACAGCATAGCATTAATGTGGATTATTACTTTTAGACCTGTCACACACAAACAGCTTTGCATGCTGAATAGGATCTAGGCAAATGTGACATTGTTTACACATATATGTCAATATGGTATATCTGTCTGATTTTTGTATGGTCTGCATTGCTCTGAGTATCAGCAATCTCTGCATGTAATTTAGATTTGAAGCTCAGTATCTAAGCTTTGATGACTTGTATTTTGCATGTTATTGTAGTATTACATTTGTATGGTTATATGTATTCTGTTCTGTTGTACTTTTAACAGTTCTTGGCTAGGGTCTGTTAACAAAGGTTACCAAAGAATTCCTTTGAAACATGTGAATAGCAGCTGTTAAGTAGTGTGAGTAGCTGAGACACAGCATTGCTCTCTTAATTACAAATATCTGTAGTTAGCTGAAGTGTTCCTGTGTTGTGCAGTGCTCTAAGTATCAGTCATTTCTGCATTTAATGTTGATTTGAAGCTCTTTAGTTATGCTTTGGCCACATCTATTTTGTATCTTATTCAAGTATTGCATTTCTTTTGTTAAAAGTTTTCTGTTCTGTTGGAGTTGTAAGGGTTCCCCCTTGTTGTGTTCAAATATTTGTTGGTTTGTGACTTGGCCGCCCCTACTACAAATCTCATTTTGAACACACCTTCTAGGTGCATCTCATCAGCTTATCCTACTGAGTAGACATTTGAAAGGGCCCATCCCACCCCCCTTCATTTCTCAACCAGAAAGTATTGTGTTTTATCCCTTCTCACGTAACCTATAAACAAAAAACATTTTACTGTATTTCTATCTGTTCCAACTGTTTTACTTCAGTTTCCTTCCACTGTCTATTCTTACAATGACTCAATTGCACTTATTCTGCTGCATTTATTACTGATTATTACTAGCCTGATGTAAGTCTGTTATGCTAAGGCTGTACGTTTAAGCACATGGGCTTCAGGCCAGTTGTTTTACATGAAGAAGGTTTGTGGTCTGCACTGTTGTGGGAGGAGAGGCTAGATTGTGCCCTTCTGAGCTAGAAATTGCTGGTTAAAGGCTCATTGTGACTGCTCATTTGAACTGTGTTTTTGTGACATTGGTACACTTTGTTTGCTGTAGCATACACTACATCCTGACCTGCTGAATATAGCTTTGTGTGTATAACTTAAACATTAATACAGGCCATCTTTTTTGGAGATGGTTACCCTGCACCCTAGTGGCAGGAGTGTGCAGTTTGAAGTTGTGTGACTGAAGAATGCTGGAACAAGGCTCTGTTCTGAACATTACTATTGGTTAACTGCTTAATCTGTTTAAATATGTTTGCTCTTGTTTGCTATTGTCATATTTAAGTGTGTATCTGTTCACCTGTGTTATGCTGACCTAAAAAGATTTTAAATATCTTTAGCATAGTCTGGTTACAGGCTTTGCTGCATTCACATCTGTGTGATTCTTGTGTTTCCTGTTATGCCATCTAGTGTTGTCCAGGGCCTACCTGCACTTACTGGGAGTAAGTGAATTGGTTGGCACTGGTCTGCCATAGGATGTTGAGCTAAGAGCTCAGGGACACGAGTTGAATGGTCACTCCCAGTGTTCCTATTTTACATTCTGTGTTGTGGTATTTAAACCCAGCATGTGCATGGATTTGTGCTTTTTTGCAGTTTTAACCCTTTCAGAGGTATCTCAGTTGCATTTCTTTACCTTACCAGCACTCCTATGTGAGTAAGGCCCTTGCCTGCAGGTACTGTCTTGATGTTATCCAGCCATACTCACACCTATAGGTGCTATCCTCAGATACTACCCGCTCTACTATCCATGACCTCTCTTCCACAGATGCTGATAACCATGGACGGACACTTTCCTGTGTTTTCCCATGCTAGTCCAGTTGATATGGGCATCCTGACACAGTGTAGCCACTGCCTTATGTACACAGATAACTCTGTGCTACTACCACTTAGGAACACAATATATGAGAGATGCAATCACATTAAGAACCTAGAATACTTGCTATCTCAGTCACATGACAGTACATGATTGACAGACCACACTACTTTGAAATGGTCTTCATCTGTTTCCCTTGGGCTTTAGGCTTCTGGCAAAGGCACTTGCCTCCCCCATAGTGCCTTTTTAGGGAAAGTCATGAGCAGAACATTACCAGCATGAAAGCTTATTATAAATGAAATGTAAAGGTAATGCTGCTAAATGCTAGGAGTCTTAGCATGAAACTAAAGTCATTGCAAGCATTCCTTGTCCTGGAGGGAGCTGACATTTGTGCAGTCACTGAAACCTGGTTTGCAGCTGTGGAGAGCACACTAACCTTGCCAGGTTATTCATCCTACCATACTGTCAGACCCCAAATGGAGGGCTGCAAAGTCAAAGGCGGTGGAGTTTTAAACTTTATCATGCACATACACACCTCCGGGCTGGTCAAACAGTATGACACACAGAAGACATCCCAAGTGCAGTTAACTGTTGACAAAATACCTATTCAAATCATAGCTAGTTACAGACTTCCAAACATGGCTCAGAAAACCCACTACACCTATCTGGACTTACCTGAATCTGTCAAGATTCAACCCTCTACTCTGATCCTGGGTGACTTTAACTACCCAACCATAGTGTGCATAATCTATTCTACCTGTACATGAATGCACAGAGATTCCTCAGATTTGTCAATGCCAATGCATTGGATCAGCTGGTCAACACCCCTACAACAGCTGGAAATATTCTGTACCTGGTCCTAACCAACATGAGAAGCCACTGTAGCACTCCTACAGTGTCATCCTCCTTGGTAAGATCTAACCATAAAGCCATCACTTTTGAGGTCACCATCCCCCCCCCCCAATCAGGGTGAAACAAAAACACTTTTTCAAAACTGACTATAATATCCTCAGAGCAGGTATAAGTAGCTTCACAGCCACTGTCCCTTCAGTTGGAACTAGCAGTAATGTCCAAGCCAACACCAAAAAACTATATGAGCACCTCCATAACTGTATGCACTCAACAATATCTGACAGGACAAAATCATCTCCGTCAAGGTAGAGTAAACCTCTGTGGTGTACAGCAGCAATACACAAACTCCATAATAGGTGGAAATATTTGCTGTACAGGTCCAAGAAGGAGCAGGTGCCACATTGGAAGCAACCTCACCTTTGTCTGGACAAGCAAATAAGGTCACAGGTGAATTATTCTAAGGCTAACTTTGAGTGCAAATTGGACATATCCACCAAAGACAATCACAAGGCCTTCTTCACATATGTCTGAACTCTCAGAGACAACACCCAAATCTGCTCCATATTGGTGGTCAATAACACCACATACACATACGCCATGGATATAGCCAACCTGATGCAGACAGGTTAAGTGAAAACCTCATTCTCTTGTCCCCCCATCAGTAACCAAGGACATGCATAGCACCTGCCACCCCCTCCCATCATCATCAAGGAGCAGGTCCATAATACCCTCTCAAAGCAATGAACTGAAGTCTCAGTGGGACCTGATAACATCCCTGGCTGCATTCTATATGAACTCAGGCATCAGCTCTCAGCTCCATTACACACTATAGTCAAACAAAGCCTGAGCACCAGTGTCATCACATCTGCATGGAGGACAGCCACTGTCATCCCTCTGCACAAAGGCGGAGCATCCACTGACACAGCCAGTCATATGCACATCAGCCTAACCAGCCTGATCTGCAAGGCCATAGAAGGCATTATCAAGGACCTTATAAACAGGGACATCAGAAAACCGAAAAATGCTTGTGACCACACAGTTTGGAATTGTCAAAGGGAGATCAGCCCTGTTAAACCTGGTCAACTTCTTTAAAGAGGTCAACAAACTCATGGATGAGGGGAAGATGGTGCACACTGCCTACCTTCACCTAGCCAAAGCCTCTGACAATAATCCCCAGTCAGCCATAATACATAAGCCTACACAGCTAGGCAGCAACCTGTATGTTACCAGATGAGTAGGTAACTGGCTCAATGATAGTACCCACTCAGTCAAAGTAGTGGAAGCCCCCTCTACTAGTAGACCCTTAAAGAGCGATGTACCCAAAAGACTGGTCTGAGGGTCTCTACTGTTTTGAGATATACTTTTCTGAGGTGCAAGACAAAACTGGTGGTCTGTGGCTGACCAGGTTTACAGATGACTGCAAGCTGGCCACTGTCTTACATTCCCCTAATGATATGAGCATCCTCCAAGAAACCTTTACCCAAATTAATGACTGGTGCCAGAAGCATGGCCTCAGACTGAATGCCAAGAAATGCATCATTATCCCTGTTGTGGTAGATGTCATCCACACCAATTATGACAGTAATAACAATGTACTGTGCATCCAATGAGGCATGAGGCAACTTGTGCACCAAGGCTGATAGCAACCTGACAATTTCTCACCATGTTGGGGCCATTGTATGGAAGGCTGTCTACATGGCCCACCTCACAAATAAGGATATGTCATCCAGGCATCAGGAGTCCATAACATCCCTGTACTCCTCCCTTATCAGACCCATTACTAAATACAATGGCTCATTTGGCATGCAGCAGTTGCAGAGACCACAAAGGTCCCTGACCAGGAAAATCCAGGGTCTGCAGCATCTATCCTATACAGATAGGCTGAAAGCCCTGTCCCTCTACTCAGTCACATATAGATGGATCATAGGAGACCTTGTTTCTGGCATGCAAGGCCATTTCCATACCAGCCTTGATGGAGATTCCCCACTCATGCAACCCACATGCAAGGCTCTCACCTGGTTTGTGACATGAATAGTACTTTTTGGCAGAATAGTTTTGTGTCCAAAACAATACACTGTCTGTAAAATACACTCCCTCGCCATGTCTAGCAGAGTACCACTCTAGCCCTCATTAAGAAGAAGCTGGATGATTGCATGGGAAACAGAAAAGACACCCCTGGGATCTCACCTGTGTCCCAGCTGGACAGGGGAAACAGGTGCTGCCTTTGACAAGACATGGACAGACATCTGGGCTAAGCTTATAAGGGCATCCAGACCAATAGCCTAGCATCATCCTATGAACCTATGCACCTAGTACTTTACATGTTTCCTGTATGTATTGCAGACTGTCCTACAATGTTGTCTTAAATGAATCCCTGTGAGTCTGAACTGTGTAGTTACTGCATTGATAGAGAATTCTCTTGTTCCTTTATTATTTATTATCACATATCGTTAAACCTTGTCGGTGTATCTGGTCTGTATAGCACTAAGTCAGCTGTCAGAGTACTTGCATATGCACTTGGTGACACTGTATAGCTCACTCCAATAGCCTTGGTCTTGGTCACACTTACCATTTTGCTAATAGGCTAATAGCTGTTAAAGAAATGGATTGTGGCAGCCTGGACTACCTTAAAGTCAGGGCTGAAGGGCCCATAGGTAGCAAAGTTGTGCCAGATTTACCAGGAGTGTGTGCATTAGCGTGTGTGTGTGTGTGTGTGTGTGTGTGTGTGTGTGTGTGTGTGTGTGTGTGTGTGTGTGTGTGTGTGTGTGTGTGTGTGTGTGTGTGTGTGTGTGTGTGTGTGTGTGTGTGTGTGTGTGTGTGTGTGTGTGTGTGTGTGTGTGTGTGTGTGTGTGTGTGTGTGTGTGTGTGTGTGTGTGTGTGTGTGTGTGTGTGTGTGTGTGTGTGTGTTTGTGTGCATGTGTGTATCAGCAAACAGTGCAGGTATTAATTTACATATGTTGTCTTCCCCTCATAGGTGAACATGGGGGTTGGGGTCTCTCCCCCCACAACTTGATGTCAGTGTCTTAGCAGACTTTGATGATAATGGTGGTCATAATGAGGCACAGGTGGGGCTGTTGGGGGCTGAAACTGTGCCATTGATTGGTATCCCACTTTCACCCACAATGTCCCAGCACACAGTCAGTATGCCTACACATACCCAGCCCCTAGCAGCCACAGATAATGGACAGTTGGAAGGTGGTGGCATGGAACAGGCTAGTGTGGTGAGTATGGCAAGTGTGAGTGTAGACACTAGCCATAGCCAGAGAGCAGGAGAGGTCCCGGATAGGCAAATGGACAGGGGTGCTCGAAGGAGGACTGCTGCCATCCAGCCCCTGTCAGAGGTTTCATAGCAGGTGTCACCTGACTCATGTTTTGGTCCATCATGGAGGCACAGGCATGTTCTGAACACTACACCAGAAATTCTCAGGATCATGAATGCAGCACTGCCTGCCATGCATGATGACCTCTACAGCATTAGTGATGCCATATGTCATTTTGCTGATGTTGTGGATAGATGGTGGGGTAAGATCTTGTCATTGCTCGACTGTGCAATGTCTGTGCTTGAGCATGTGTTGGGAGTAGGGCATCAGCCAAGTGGATGTAGGTCAGTAACAAAATCAGCTGAGAACCCACATGGCTGTGCACATTCACACTCCTGTAGTGGCAGTACCACTAGCACTACCGAAGGGAGGGTGCTGTCCACACCACAACAGAGTAGGCCATGAGCATGTGGTCCTGGCTGGCTCTGTCAGAGACATGGATCCAGCAGACAGCAGTCATCATTGGGGAGTAGTACTGCTTCTGACCTTGGGCCTGGTGGTGCCAGTGAAACTCCTGGCAGAAGCAACTCCCATGTCCTTGGCCAGAGATGGTTAACTGTACATCCTGCCATGTACAGTCCATGGCTGTCCAACATACCCCTGTGTAGGGCAACCACATGGCTTGACTGTGTGCATACAAACACTCACACATCTCTATCACAGGCAGGTCACCAACAGACACACACAGCTCCTCTGCATGGCCAGTTGAACACCACCCCTCCAGATACACACACACACACACACACACACACACACACACACACACACACACACACACACACACACACACACACACACACGATGTCAACTGTATGTCCCAGCGGGCACACCCTGTGCATTGATGATACCTGTGCCACATCCCTGTTATCCACACCATAAATGCAGGGACATGCTAATATGGGTCTGATGCAGAGGGTGAATATAGTACAGTGTAGCAATGTAATGCTGTGTAAAGTGCTGTCTGATGTCAATTGTCATGGGTACACATTGGAGTGTATGTACCTTTTTAGCCATGATGCATTATTGTTGTTAGTACTGCTGACTGACTGTAGTCTCACATACTGTATTATGTTTGTGTTCCAGATGTCTGTGTGTCTGCAGGCTGTGGGCCTACCTACCTTACCAAAGATGAGTATGGCAGAGTGGAAACACAGTGACCTTTTCATAGCCAAGGTGCATCTGTATATGTACATGTTTACCAGGTGTGTATGCATGCAACAGTGTGTGAGGGGCAATGGTGGCAGACAATGTGACCTTGCATACATACCCCTTGACACAGCCAGCTAGCCTTGATACATGTCACCTGGGTGCTCTGTAGTACCACAGGCTCATGCATACAGAGAAGATTACTTGAGTACTGACACTAGGTCCCTCACAAGTCTAGCCATTACTTTAACCCCAACAGATTCAGCTATCAGCACCTGTTGCCCCTGCCATTTATTTCCCAATCACTCAACCTTGATGCAGTTGATGATGTTATGCATGGTACTGTGTTTGACAGGTTTTTGGGAATATGTCAGCCTGTGTTAGCCAAACCTGACAATCACCAGCATGTTTGTCTGCAATATCATATGGGAGTCTGGCCTCTTGTGCTGGTAGGGCACATAGAGTCATAGTCTTATAGATGGGGCAGCTGTTGAACTGAAGCATGTATACAGGTACTTCTAATGTGAATGACATCAGCAGGCCTTGTAAAGTAGGGCAATGGGAAGTGTACTGGATGGAACATGCCTCAAAAAGGTATCACACACCCACACACACACACACACACACACACACACACACACACACACACACACACACACACACACACACACACACACACACACACGCACACACGCACACACATACACATTTTTGCCAGAACTGAGATTAGAACCCCTGCCTATCCAGTAATTTGTACTATATTCTTACATAGTTATCGCATGCACCACAGAGCTTATAGGCCTGAGGGTTCTCCAAAGGTACTTCTAAGGTGAATGACATCACCAGCCCTTGTAAAGTATGGCAATGGGAAGTGTACTGAGTGGGAAAGGCCTCATAATACTTTAACCTACAAACACACACACAAAGGCAAGTGAAGTGTATTACAACCCCTGCTTCAGTACTATTACACAATAGAGCTTACCTTCATGCTGGCACATGCAACTGGTTACAACTGCTATGCAACTGTCTGCAGCAGGACATCACTCTATGCCTTTCAGGGTATCCCTGTCTATGACTCACTCTCTGTGTGTGCCTCCTTGTGTGTGTCTCTCTCTTCCCAATGTCTATGTGTGTGTATGTTTGAAATATTGTTATATGTTGCCCATATATATGTCTGTGTATCACATGCAGCAGATGCAGATATATCACATATGGGCTACCTACAGCTAGCTGTGGGTAGTCCTGTCTGATGGGTGTTGGGAGAGACAGTTAAGGTGTACATAGCTGCCTGTATGCAAAGACGTATTTCCACAATACAGTTATATACTCCAATGTGGGTTTAGACATGTGCTGTAATTCTCTAAGTGCAGGAGCATGCCCAGTATGACCTTGTATAGTAAGAGTGTGACTCCATTCCAGAGATAGTTGTACTCCATTCTGGGGTTTTGTGTGCTTCAGTCATACCTCTCAAACTGTTAGAGCAAGAAATCTGGAGATAGCCTGCCAAAATGGGGGGACAATGGCCCAAACATAGGGAGATAATGTAAATATTGCTCTTATTAATGCAGAAAGTTGCTAGAGTAACAGGGTTTGTTTTAGCAGGCATTTTTTGACATGTATAATGTCTAACACTAAAATGTATTGTGTCATTACTTACTGTCAGAAATCCTCAGATCACCACAGTGATTTACCTGAGAAATAGAAGAAGTATGATGCACAGACTAAAAGTATGAGCCAAACTATAGACATTATTGCTCAATCTGGTAGTTGAGAGGTGTGGATACAGCCATAAGACTGATGAAGCTGTGTAAGCAATCCAGTACCTCAGTGATATACTGGCTGGGGATCTCCTGCTTGTGTGGTATTCTTCTTAACTGAAAAGTCATATCCTGGTGTGAGTACAGAGTGCATTCTACTGAGCAGAGATGTCCATTATATGTGTGGTATATTCCACATAGCACTGTGATTCCCGGATATGTCAGTGGCACAGCAGTATAAACTAATGTGGTGAACCACTGACAACATTTGTTTATAGGTTGATAGGTTAATATGAGGTTACTAGGCTATTGACCCCGAAGCCCTTATAGCTCTTGCAGACAAGAGTGTAGCCCATGTTAAGACATGTCAGCCCTCACAGTCCCTGTCCAGCAGGGACACAGGTGGAATCACAGGACTGTATTTTCTGTTTCCCATGCACTTATACAGGGAGCACTTCACAAGGGGTATTGAGGCACTCAACTTGATGTGGACAGGGAGTGTATTCTATAGATGGGGGAGTCTGTGGAACATGTGTCTGTCACACCCACAAGTCTTATTGATATCACAGACCAAGTTGATGCTGTGCCTACAGGTTGATTGAGTGGGCCTTGACTTCCAGATGTGCAACAGTCCCATCAAGGCAGGGTCTGGATTGCTTTGTATGCCAGACAGAGGTCACCTCTAAGGAGTCAGTTTGGAACTGAATAGAGGGATAGTGCTGTTAGCCTATCTCTGTAGGGTAGGTGTTTGAGGTCCTGGATTCTCCCAGTGAGGAACTCTGTGTTCTCTCCAGCTGCTGCATGTGCTTTGCGAGGTACATGCCAAAGGGGGCATTGTACAAAATAATTGACCTTATAAGCTTAGAATACATGGATCTTATGACTTCTTTGTCCCTGGATGAGATACCATTATTTTTGAGTTGGCCCATCTATGAAGCTTTCTGTACAGTGGAAGCAACATGGTGCTCAGACTTCAGCTTGGTATCAAGCTGGGTGGCCAAATGCCTCACTACTGATCATGTATGTAGGATATTGTTGTTAATGTGATAATATGTGGGAACATCAGTCTCCCCAAAGGGGATGATGATGCATCTGCAAGCATCCAGCTTAAGGCCATGTTTCTGGCAGCAGTCATTTGTTTTGGTGAGACCCTGTTGTAGGACATTCACATCCCTTTGGGTATTGATGACTGTTCCCCAGCTTGCAGTCATCTGCCAACTTGGTCAGCCATAGGCCAGTGTTTTTGGCCTGCACCTCAGGGAAGTATATCCCGTATACCAGAGGCCCCCAGACTGATCCCTGGGGTATGCCACTCATTACGGGTGTACTGCTTGAGTTGGCTACCCCTATTATGATTATGTGGGTTCTATCAATGAACCAGTTTGCTACTCATCTGGTAACATATGGATTGCTGCCTAGTTGACAGAGTTCATGTACTATGACCAAGTAGGGAATAGTGGGTAAGGCTTTGGTCAAATCAAAGTGGCTGGAGAGCATCATGTTTCCCTCACCCATGCCTTTGTTGGCTGTCTCAGAGAAGTCATCCAGAGTTCACTGACATACCTCCCCTTGAGAAAGGCAGACTTTGTGGGGTCAAGTATTTGGAGTTTGCAAATGTCCCTGTTAGTGAGGTCCATGATAATCCATTGCATGGCCTTGCAGATCATGCTAGTTAGGCTGATGGGTCTTTAATTTCCTGGATTGGTGAACACTCCACCTTGGTTTAAAGGGATGACAGTGGCTTTCTGCCACTCTACTGTGACAAAGGCAGTACTCAGTTTGATTGTGTAGGGTGTATAATGATGCTGCTAGTTCATGCCTGGGTACATGTAGGTTGCAGCCTGGGATGTATTCAGGTCCCATGGAGGCTGTCTTCTTGACTTTGAGAGGCCAGTGATGCCCTGTTCCCTTGTGATAAGGGTTGGGTGTTCAGGTACTGGGTATGTCTTGCTTTCCTGATTGGGGGCAGAGGGGAGACATTTCCACTGAATCTGTCAGCCAGTAGATTGGCTATATCTACAGCATTTGTGTATGTGATGTCCTTGACCACCAGTTCTGAACATATCTGTGAGCTTCCTTTGAGAATGCAGACATATGTGAGGAAGGCCTTATGACTGCCTGTCTTAGATGTGGGCAATTTGGACTCGGAGTTGCATTTAGAGGATTTCACTGGTACTCTTATTTGTTTGTTCCAAATGTGCTCCTGCTCCTTCTCAGTCTTGGACAACAATGTTATCCTTTTGTTATGTACTTCTTTTATTGCAGATGTTTCCAGACATGTTTGCCCTCCCTTGTGGACAATGATGTTGTCCTGCCAGGTATTCCTGATTCTCATGCATCTCTCTATATATGCTGGTATAGTACTTTTGTGTACATTTGGACATTGGTGTCTGTTCCTCCAAATAGACAGAGGGCTGTTCAGCTGTTTATACCATCCCTGTAGTGGTCGTGATCAGCTTGGGAGACATTTTCATTTTACCATGGCTAGAGGGGGGTCAGGAGAGATGGTGATATCGAAAGTGACTGCTTTTTTGTCGGATCTTGCCAGGGAAGATGATACCATAGGGGTGCTGCAGTGGTTAATCATGTTGGTTACTGCCAAGTCCTACATGTGTATCACATCTTGTGGAGGTATCAAGTAGCTCTCGTAAGGATTTAGCATTGATAAGATGGGGGCATCTCTGTGCATTTCTGTTTTGGCATGGTTGGTTTTCCAATCAATGGTTGGGTAACATAAGTCACCCAAGATCAGGGTAATGGGTTGAGTCTTGATAGATCTGTAGAGAGTCAGATATGTGGGGTGGGTATCCTGAGTCAGATATGTTAGCCTGTAGCTACCTATAATTTGCATAGGGGTCTTGTCAACAGTTGACTGCATTTGGAGTGTTTCGTGTATGTCAGATTGTTTGACCAGCCTGGCGGTGTGTGTCTGTCTAATATATATTTATATTCCACCTCCTTTGGCATTGCTGGCAACATTTTGGGGTCTGGCTGTGTAATAGGATGAGTGATCAGGTAAGGATGGGTTGCTCTCCGCAGCTGTGGTCCAGGTTTCATTGAGTGCACAAATGTCACCATCTTCCAGGGTTACAAATGCTTGCAATGAGTGCATTTTCCTGTTTAGACTGCTAGCATTTAGCAACATGGCCTTTAATTTGTGTTTTGTTGAGTGTTTTATGTTGGTAGTATTGACCCCATTACTTTCCCTAAGAAGGCATTATGGGAGAGGCAAGGGCCTTTGCCAGAAGCCTGACGGCCAAGTGAGACAGATGCAGGCCATATCTAACAAAGCAGTGTGGTCTGTCGATCATATGCTCCAGGGCTGCTAGGCAGTGGATCCCCCTGGGATGACACCAGTAAGTAAGCCAATTGTTACTGACAGTCATTTATTGTTTGCATTGAGCCATTATTCCAGGTGATGGTAGGATGCTGCTTAAGGCGAGGGACATACCTGCATGGGACACATTCAGTGAGCTCCATCACCTGCCTGGGACACATGCTCAGTGAGCTCCATCACCTGCATGAGACACATACTCAGTGAGCTCCATCACCTGCATGGGGCACATACTCAGTGAGCTCTATATCATTCTGGGTGAAGGTAGGATGCTGCTTAA
Organism: Protopterus annectens; assembly: GCF_019279795.1. Lineage (NCBI taxonomy): Eukaryota > Metazoa > Chordata > Ceratodontiformes > Protopteridae > Protopterus > Protopterus annectens. The sequence goes on from NC_056736.1 coordinate 759,089,283, forward strand.
GGCAAGGGACATACCTGCCTGGGACACATTCAGTGAGCTCCATCACCTGCCAGGGACACATACTCAGTGATCTCTATATCATTCTGAGTGAAGGTAGGATGCTGCTTAAGGCTAAGGACATACCTGCCTGGGACACATACTCAGTGAGCTCTATATCATTCTGAGTGATGGTGGGATGCTGCTTAAGGCTAGGGACATACCTGCCTGGGACACACACTCAGTGAGCTCTATATCATTCTGAGTGATGGTAGGATGTTGCTTAACGCTGGGGACATACCTGCCTGGGACACATACTCAGTGAGTTCTATATCATTCTGAGTGAAGGTAGGATGCTGCTTAAGGCTAGGGACATACCTGCATGGGACACATACTCAGTGAGCTCTATATCATTCTGTGTGATGGTAGGATGCTGCTTAAGGCTAGGAATGTACCTGCCTGGGACACATACTCAGTGAGCTCTATATCATTCTGAGTGATGGTAGGATGCTGCTTCAGGCTGGGGACATACCTGCATGGGACACATGCTCAGTGAGCTCCATCACCTACATGGGACACATGCTCAGGGAGCTCCATCACCTGCATGGGACACATACTCAGTGAGCTCTATATCATTCTGAGTGATGGTAGGATGCTGCTTAAGGCTAGGGACATACCTGCCTGGGACACGTACTCAGTGAGCTCTATATCATTCTGAGTGATGGTAGGATGCTGCTTAAGGCTAGGGACATACCTGCCTGGGACACATACTCAGTGAGCTCTATATCATTCTGAGTGATGGTAGGATGCTGCTTAAGGCTAGGGACATACCTGCATGGGACACATACTCAGTGAGCTCTATATCATTCTGAGTGATGGTAGCATGCTGCTTAAGGCTAGGGACATCCCTGCCTGGGACACATGCTCAGTGAGCTCTATATCATTCTGAGTGATGGTAGGATGCTGCTTAAGGCGAGGGACATACCTGCCTGGGACACGTACTCAGTGAGCTCTATATCATTCTGTGTGATGGTAGGATGCTGCTTAATGCAAGGGACATACCTGTCTGAGACACATACTCAGTGAGCTCTATATCATTCTGAGTGATGGTAGGATGCTGCTTAAGGCGAGGGACATACCTGCCTGGGACACATACTCAGTGAGCTCTATATCATTCTGGGTGATGGTAGGATGCTGCTTAAGGCTAGGGACATACCTGCCTGGGACACATACTCAGTGATCTCTATATCATTCTGGGTGATGGTAGGATGCTGCTTAAGGCTGGGGAAACACCTGCCTGGGACACATACTCAGTGAGCTCTATATCATTCTGGGTGATGGTAGGATGCTGCTTAAGGCTAGGGACATACCTGCCTGCGACACATACTCAGTGAGCTCTATATCATTCTGTGTGATGGTAGGATGCTGCTTAAGGCTAGGGACATACCAGCCTGGGACACATTCAGTGAGCTCTATCACCTGCATGGGACACATACAGTGAGCTGTATATCATTCTGGGTGATGGTGGTAGGATGCTGCTTAAGGCTAGGAACGTACCTGCATGGGACACATACTCAGTGAGCTCCATCACCTGCATGGGACACATACTCAGTGAGCTCCATCACCTGCATGGGGCACATACTCAGTGAGCTCTATATCATTCTGGGTGAAGGTAGGAGGCTGCTTAAGGCAGGGGACATACCTGCCTGGGACACATTCAGTGAGTTCCATCACCTGCCAGGGACACATACTCAGTGAGCTCTATATCATTCTGAGTGATGGTAGGATGCTGCTTAAGGCTAGGGACATACCTGCCTGGGACAAATACTCAGTGAGCTCTATATCATTCTGAGTGATGGTGGGAAGCTGCTTAAGGCTAGGGACATACCTGCCTGGGAAACACACCCAGTGAGCTCTATATCATTCTGAGTGATGGTAGGATGCTGCTTAAGGCTGGGGACATACCTGCCTGGGACACATACTCAGTGAGCTCTATATCATTCTGAGTGATGGTAGGATGCTGCTTAAGGCTAGGGACATACCTGCATGGGACACATACTCAGTGAGCTCTATATCATTCTGTGTGATGGTAGGATGCTGCTTAAGGCTGGGGACATACCTGCATGGGACACATGCTCAGTGAGCTCCATCACCTGCATGGGACACATGCTCAGTGAGTTCCACCACCTGCATGGGACACATACTCAGTGAGCTCTATATCATTCTGAGCGATGGTAGGATGCTGCTTAAGGCAAGGGACATACCTGCCTGGGACACGTACTCAATGAGCTCTATATCATTCTGAGTGATGGTAGGATGCTGCTTAAGGCTAGGGACATACCTGCCTGGGACACATACTCAGTGAGCTCTATATCATTCTGAATGATGGTAGGATGCTGCTTAAGGCTAGGGACATACCTGCATGGGACACATACTCAGTGAGCGCTATATCATTCTGAGTGATGTTAGGATGCTGCTTAAGGCTAGGGACATCCCTGCTTGGAACACTTGCTCAATGAGCTCTATATCATTCTGAGTGATGGTAGGATGCTGCTTAAGGCGAGGGACATACCTGCCTGGGACACATACTCAGTGAGCTCTATATCATTCTGTGTGATAGTAAGATGCTGCTTAAGGCTAGGGACATACCTGCCTGGGACACATACTTAGTGAGCTCTATATCATTCTGGGTGATGATAGGATGCTGCTTAAGGCTAGGGTCATACCTGCCTGGGACACATACTCAGTGAGCTCTATATCATTCTGAGTGATGGTAGGATGCTGCTTAAGGCTAGGGACATACCTGCCTGGGACACATACTCAGTGAGCTCTATATCATTCTGTGTGATGGTAGGATGCTGCTTAAGGCTAGGGACATACCTGCATGGGACACATACTCAGTGAGCTCTATATCATTCTGTGTGATGGTAGGATGCTGCTTAAGGCTAGGGACATACCTGCCTGGGACACATACTCAGTGAGCTCTATATCATTATGAGTGATGGTAGGATGCTGCTTAAGGCTAGGGTCATACCTGGTGGGACACATACTCAGTGAGCTCTATATCATTCTGAGTGATGGTAGGATGCTGCTTAAGGCTAGGGACATACCTGCCTGGGACACATTCAGTGAGCTCCATCACCTGCATGGGACAAATACAGTGAGCTCTATATCATTCTGGGTGATGGTAGGATGCTGCTTAAGGCTAGGAACGTACCTGCATGGGACACATACTCAGTGAGCTCCATCACCTGCATGGGACACATACTCAGTGAGCTCCATCACCTGCATGGGACACATACTCAGTGAGCTCTATATCATTCTGGGTGAAGGTAGGATGCTGCTTAAGGCTGGGGACATACCTGCCTGGGACACATTCAGTGAGCTCCATCACCTGCCAGGGACACATACTCAGTGAGCTCTATATCATTCTGAGTGATGGTAGGATGCTGCTTAAGGCTGCGGACATACCTGCCTGGGACCCATACTCAGTGATCTCTGTACCATTCTGAGTGATGGTAGGATGCTGCTTAAGGCTAGGGACATAGCTGCATGGGACACATACTCAGTGAGCTCTATATCATTCTGTGTGATGGTAGGATGCTGCTTAAGGCTAGGAACGTACCTGCCTGGGACACATACTCAGTGAGCTCTATATCATTCTGAGTGATGGTAGGATGCTGCTTAAGGCTGGGGACATACCTGCATGGGACACATGCTCAGTGAGCTCCATCACCTGCATGGGACACATGCTCAGTGAGCTCCATCACCTGCATGGGACACATACTCAGTGAGCTCTATATCATTTTGAGTGATGGTAGGATGCTGCTTAAGGCTAGGGACATACCTGCCTGGGACACATACTCAGTGAGCTCTATATAATTCTGGGTGATGGTAGGATGCTGCTTAAGGCTAGGGACATACCTGCCTGGGACACATACTCAGTGAGCTCTATATAATTCTGGGTGATGGTAGGATGCTGCTTAAGGCTAGGGACATACCTGCCTGGGACACATACTCAGTGAGCTCTATATCATTCTGAGTGATGGTAGGATGCTGCTTAAGGCTAGGGACATACCTGCCTGGGACACATACTCAGTGAGCTCTATATCATTCTGAGTGATGGTAGGATGCTGCTTAATGCTAGGGACATACCTGCATGGGACACATACTCAGTGAGCTCTATAACATTCTGAGTGATGGTAGGATGCTGCTTAAGGCTAGAGACATCCCTGCCTGGGACACATTCTCAGTGATCTCTATATCATTCTGTGTTATGGTAGGATGCTGCTTAAGGCTAGGGACATACCTGCCTGGGACACATACTCAGTGAGCTCTATATCATTCTGAGTGATGGTAGGATGCTGCTTAAGGCGAGGGACATACCTGCCTGGGACACATACTCAGTGAGCTCTATATCATTCTGTGTGATGGTAGGATGCTGCTTAAGGCTAGGGACATACCTGCATGGGACACATACTCAGTGAGCTCTATATCATTCTGTGTGATGGTAGGATGCTGCTTAAGGCTAGGGACATACCTGCCTGGGACACATACTCAGTGAGCTCTATATCATTCTGTGTGATGGTAGGATGCTGCTTAAGGCTAGGGACATACCTGCCTGGGACACATTCAGTGAGCTCCATCACCTGCATGGGACACATACAGTGAGCTCTATATCATTCTGGGTGATGGCAGGATGCTGCTTAAGGCTAGGAACGTACCTGCATGGGACACATACTCAGTGAACTCTATATCATTCTGTGTGATGGTAGGATGCTGCTTAAGGCTAGGGACATACCTGCCTGGGACACATACTCAGTGAGCTCTATATCATTCTGAGTGATGGTAGGATGCTGCTTAAGGCTAGGGACATGCCTGCCTGGGACACATACTCAGTGAGCTCTATATCATTCTGAGTGATGGTAGGATGCTGCTTAAGGCTAGGGACATACCTGCCTGGGACACATACTCAGTGAGCTCTATATCATTCTGTGTGATGGTAGGATGCTGCTTAAGGCTAGGGACATACCTGCCTGGGACACATACTCAGTGAGCTCTATATCATTCTGTGTGATGGTAGGATGCTGCTTAAGGCTAGGGACATACCTGCCTGGGACACATACTCAGTGAGCTCTATATCATTCTGTGTGATGGTAGGATGCTGCTTAAGGCTAGGGACATACCTGCCTGGGACACATACTCAGTGAGCTCTATATCATTCTGGTGATGGTAGGATGCTACTTAAGGCTAGGGACATACCTGCCTGGGACACATACTCAGTGAGCTCTATATCATTCTGTGTGATGGTAGGATGCTGCTTAAGGCTAGGGACATACCTGCCTGGGACACATACTCAGTGAGCTCTATATCATTCTGGGTGATGGTAGGATGCTGCTTAAGGCTAGGGACATACCTGCCTGGGACACATACTCAGTGAGCTCTATATCATTCTGTGTGATGGTAGGATGCTGCTTAAGGCTAGGGACATACCTGCCTGGGACACATACTCAGTGAGCTCTATATCATTCTGTGTGATGGTAGGATGCTGCTTAAGGCTAGGGACATACCTGCCTGGGACACATACTCAGTGAGCTCTATATCATTCTGTGTGATGGTAGGATGCTGCTTAAGGCTAGGGACATACCTGCCTGGGACACATACTCAGTGAGCTCTATATCATTCTGGGTGATGGTAGGATGCTGCTTAAGGCTAGGGACATACCTGCCTGGGACACATACTCAGTGAGCTCTATATCATTCTGAGTGATGGTAGGATGCTGCTTAAGGCTAGGGACATACCTGCCTGGGACACATACTCAGTGAGCTCTATATCATTCTGAGTGATGGTAGGATGCTGCTTAAGGCTAGGGACATACCTGCCTGGGACACATACTCAGTGAGCTCTATATCATTCTGGGTGATGGTAGGATGCTGCTTAAGGCTAGGGACATACCTGCCTGGGACACATACTCAGTGAGCTCTATATCATTCTGAGTGATGGTAGGATGCTGCTTAAGGCTAGGGACATACCTGCCTGGGACACATACTCAGTGAGCTCTATATCATTCTGAGTGATGGTAGGATGCTGCTTAAGGCTAGGGACATACCTGCCTGGGACACATACTCAGTGAGCTCTATATCATTCTGAGTGATGGTAGGATGCTGCTTAAGGCTAGGGACATACCTGCCTGGGACACATACTCAGTGAGCTCTATATCATTCTGTGTGATGGTAGGATGCTGCTTAAGGCTAGGGACATACCTGCCTGGGACACATACTCAGTGAGCTCTATATCATTCTGGGTGATGGTAGGATGCTGCTTAAGGCTAGGGACATACCTGCCTGGGACACATACTCAGTGAGCTCTATATCATTCTGTGTGATGGTAGGATGCTGCTTAAGGCTAGGGACATACCTGCCTGGGACACATACTCAGTGAGCTCTATATCATTCTGGGTGATGGTAGGATGCTGCTTAAGGCTAGGGACATACCTGCCTGGGACACATACTCAGTGAGCTCTATATCATTCTGTGTGATGGTAGGATGCTGCTTAAGGCTAGGGACATACCTGCCTGGGACACATACTCAGTGAGCTCTATATCATTCTGAGTGATGGTAGGATGCTGCTTAAGGCTAGGGACATACCTGCCTGGGACACATACTCAGTGAGCTCTATATCATTCTGGGTGATGGTAGGATGCTGCTTAAGGCTAGGGACATACCTGCCTGGGACACATACTCAGTGAGCTCTATATCATTCTGGGTGATGGTAGGATGCTGCTTAAGGCTAGGGACATACCTGCCTGGGACACATACTCAGTGAGCTCTATATCATTCTGGGTGATGGTAGGATGCTGCTTAAGGCTAGGGACATACCTGCCTGGGACACATACTCAGTGAGCTCTATATCATTCTGGGTGATGGTAGGATGCTGCTTAAGGCTAGGGACATACCTGCCTGGGACACATACTCAGTGAGCTCTATATCATTCTGTGTGATGGTAGGATGCTGCTTAAGGCTAGGGACATACCTGCCTGGGACACATACTCAGTGAGCTCTATATCATTCTGGGTGATGGTAGGATGCTGCTTAAGGCTAGGGACATACCTGCCTGGGACACATACTCAGTGAGCTCTATATCATTCTGGGTGATGGTAGGATGCTGCTTAAGGCTAGGGACATACCTGCCTGGGACACATACTCAGTGAGCTCTATATCATTCTGAGTGATGGTAGGATGCTGCTTAAGGCTAGGGACATACCTGCCTGGGACACATACTCAGTGAGCTCTATATCATTCTGGGTGATGGTAGGATGCTGCTTAAGGCTAGGGACATACCTGCCTGGGACACATACTCAGTGAGCTCTATATCATTCTGAGTGATGGTAGGATGCTGCTTAAGGCTAGGGACATACCTGCCTGGGACACATACTCAGTGAGCTCTATATCATTCTGGGTGATGGTAGGATGCTGCTTAAGGCTAGGGACATACCTGCCTGGGACACATACTCAGTGAGCTCTATATCATTCTGGGTGATGGTAGGATGCTGCTTAAGGCTAGGGACATACCTGCCTGGGACACATACTCAGTGAGCTCTATATCATTCTGGTGATGGTAGGATGCTACTTAAGGCTAGGGACATACCTGCCTGGGACACATACTCAGTGAGCTCTATATCATTCTGTGTGATGGTAGGATGCTGCTTAAGGCTAGGGACATACCTGCCTGGGACACATACTCAGTGAGCTCTATATCATTCTGGGTGATGGTAGGATGCTGCTTAAGGCTAGGGACATACCTGCCTGGGACACATACTCAGTGAGCTCTATATCATTCTGGGTGATGGTAGGATGCTGCTTAAGGCTAGGGACATACCTGCCTGGGACACATACTCAGTGAGCTCTATATCATTCTGGGTGATGGTAGGATGCTGCTTAAGGCTAGGGACATACCTGCCTGGGACACATACTCAGTGAGCTCTATATCATTCTGGGTGATGGTAGGATGCTGCTTAAGGCTAGGGACATACCTGCCTGGGACACATACTCAGTGAGCTCTATATCATTCTGAGTGATGGTAGGATGCTGCTTAAGGCTAGGGACATACCTGCCTGGGACACATACTCAGTGAGCTCTATATCATTCTGGGTGATGGTAGGATGCTGCTTAAGGCTAGGGACATACCTGCCTGGGACACATACTCAGTGAGCTCTATATCATTCTGGGTGATGGTAGGATGCTGCTTAAGGCTAGGGACATACCTGCCTGGGACACATACTCAGTGAGCTCTATATCATTCTGGGTGATGGTAGGATGCTGCTTAAGGCTAGGGACATACCTGCCTGGGACACATACTCAGTGAGCTCTATATCATTCTGAGTGATGGTAGGATGCTGCTTAAGGCTAGGGACATACCTGCCTGGGACACATACTCAGTGAGCTCTATATCATTCTGGGTGATGGTAGGATGCTGCTTAAGGCTAGGGACATACCTGCCTGGGACACATACTCAGTGAGCTCTATATCATTCTGGGTGATGGTAGGATGCTGCTTAAGGCTAGGGACATACCTGCCTGGGACACATACTCAGTGAGCTCTATATCATTCTGGGTGATGGTAGGATGCTGCTTAAGGCTAGGGACATACCTGCCTGGGACACATACTCAGTGAGCTCTATATCATTCTGGGTGATGGTAGGATGCTGCTTAAGGCTAGGGACATACCTGCCTGGGACACATACTCAGTGAGCTCTATATCATTCTGGGTGATGGTAGGATGCTGCTTAAGGCTAGGGACATACCTGCCTGGGACACATACTCAGTGAGCTCTATATCATTCTGGGTGATGGTAGGATGCTGCTTAAGGCTAGGGACATACCTGCCTGGGACACATACTCAGTGAGCTCTATATCATTCTGGGTGATGGTAGGATGCTGCTTAAGGCTAGGGACATACCTGCCTGGGACACATACTCAGTGAGCTCTATATCATTCTGGGTGATGGTAGGATGCTGCTTAAGGCTAGGGACATACCTGCCTGGGACACATACTCAGTGAGCTCTATATCATTCTGGGTGATGGTAGGATGCTGCTTAAGGCTAGGGACATACCTGCCTGGGACACATACTCAGTGAGCTCTATATCATTCTGTGTGATGGTAGGATGCTGCTTAAGGCTAGGGACATACCTGCCTGGGACACATACTCAGTGAGCTCTATATCATTCTGGGTGATGGTAGGATGCTGCTTAAGGCTAGGGACATACCTGCCTGGGACACATACTCAGTGAGCTCTATATCATTCTGGGTGATGGTAGGATGCTGCTTAAGGCTAGGGACATACCTGCCTGGGACACATACTCAGTGAGCTCTATATCATTCTGGGTGATGGTAGGATGCTGCTTAAGGCTAGGGACATACCTGCCTGGGACACATACTCAGTGAGCTCTATATCATTCTGGGTGATGGTAGGATGCTGCTTAAGGCTAGGGACATACCTGCCTGGGACACATACTCAGTGAGCTCTATATCATTCTGGGTGATGGTAGGATGCTGCTTAAGGCTAGGGACATACCTGCCTGGGACACATACTCAGTGAGCTCTATATCATTCTGGGTGATGGTAGGATGCTGCTTAAGGCTAGGGACATACCTGCCTGGGACACATACTCAGTGAGCTCTATATCATTCTGAGTGATGGTAGGATGCTGCTTAAGGCTAGGGACATACCTGCCTGGGACACATACTCAGTGAGCTCTATATCATTCTGGGTGATGGTAGGATGCTGCTTAAGGCTAGGGACATACCTGCCTGGGACACATACTCAGTGAGCTCTATATCATTCTGGGTGATGGTAGGATGCTGCTTAAGGCTAGGGACATACCTGCCTGGGACACATACTCAGTGAGCTCTATATCATTCTGGGTGATGGTAGGATGCTGCTTAAGGCTAGGGACATACCTGCCTGGGACACATACTCAGTGAGCTCTATATCATTCTGGGTGATGGTAGGATGCTGCTTAAGGCTAGGGACATACCTGCCTGGGACACATACTCAGTGAGCTCTATATCATTCTGAGTGATGGTAGGATGCTGCTTAAGGCTAGGGACATACCTGCCTGGGACACATACTCAGTGAGCTCTATATCATTCTGGGTGATGGTAGGATGCTGCTTAAGGCTAGGGACATACCTGCCTGGGACACATACTCAGTGAGCTCTATATCATTCTGGGTGATGGTAGGATGCTGCTTAAGGCTAGGGACATACCTGCCTGGGACACATACTCAGTGAGCTCTATATCATTCTGGGTGATGGTAGGATGCTGCTTAAGGCTAGGGACATACCTGCCTGGGACACATACTCAGTGAGCTCTATATCATTCTGGGTGATGGTAGGATGCTGCTTAAGGCTAGGGACATACCTGCCTGGGACACATACTCAGTGAGCTCTATATCATTCTGGGTGATGGTAGGATGCTGCTTAAGGCTAGGGACATACCTGCCTGGGACACATACTCAGTGAGCTCTATATCATTCTGGGTGATGGTAGGATGCTGCTTAAGGCTAGGGACATACCTGCCTGGGACACATACTCAGTGAGCTCTATATCATTCTGGGTGATGGTAGGATGCTGCTTAAGGCTAGGGACATACCTGCCTGGGACACATACTCAGTGAGCTCTATATCATTCTGGGTGATGGTAGGATGCTGCTTAAGGCTAGGGACATACCTGCCTGGGACACATACTCAGTGAGCTCTATATCATTCTGGGTGATGGTAGGATGCTGCTTAAGGCTAGGGACATACCTGCCTGGGACACATACTCAGTGAGCTCTATATCATTCTGGGTGATGGTAGGATGCTGCTTAAGGCTAGGGACATACCTGCCTGGGACACATACTCAGTGAGCTCTATATCATTCTGGGTGATGGTAGGATGCTGCTTAAGGCTAGGGACATACCTGCCTGGGACACATACTCAGTGAGCTCTATATCATTCTGGGTGATGGTAGGATGCTGCTTAAGGCTAGGGACATACCTGCCTGGGACACATACTCAGTGAGCTCTATATCATTCTGGGTGATGGTAGGATGCTGCTTAAGGCTAGGGACATACCTGCCTGGGACACATACTCAGTGAGCTCTATATCATTCTGGGTGATGGTAGGATGCTGCTTAAGGCTAGGGACATACCTGCCTGGGACACATACTCAGTGAGCTCTATATCATTCTGGGTGATGGTAGGATGCTGCTTAAGGCTAGGGACATACCTGCCTGGGACACATACTCAGTGAGCTCTATATCATTCTGGGTGATGGTAGGATGCTGCTTAAGGCTAGGGACATACCTGCCTGGGACACATACTCAGTGAGCTCTATATCATTCTGTGTGATGGTAGGATGCTGCTTAAGGCTAGGGACATACCTGCCTGGGACACATACTCAGTGAGCTCTATATCATTCTGGGTGATGGTAGGATGCTGCTTAAGGCTAGGGACATACCTGCCTGGGACACATACTCAGTGAGCTCTATATCATTCTGGGTGATGGTAGGATGCTGCTTAAGGCTAGGGACATACCTGCCTGGGACACATACTCAGTGAGCTCTATATCATTCTGGGTGATGGTAGGATGCTGCTTAAGGCTAGGGACATACCTGCCTGGGACACATACTCAGTGAGCTCTATATCATTCTGGGTGATGGTAGGATGCTGCTTAAGGCTAGGGACATACCTGCCTGGGACACATACTCAGTGAGCTCTATATCATTCTGGGTGATGGTAGGATGCTGCTTAAGGCTAGGGACATACCTGCCTGGGACACATACTCAGTGAGCTCTATATCATTCTGAGTGATGGTAGGATGCTGCTTAAGGCTAGGGACATACCTGCCTGGGACACATACTCAGTGAGCTCTATATCATTCTGGGTGATGGTAGGATGCTGCTTAAGGCTAGGGACATACCTGCCTGGGACACATACTCAGTGAGCTCTATATCATTCTGGGTGATGGTAGGATGCTGCTTAAGGCTAGGGACATACCTGCCTGGGACACATACTCAGTGAGCTCTATATCATTCTGGGTGATGGTAGGATGCTGCTTAAGGCTAGGGACATACCTGCCTGGGACACATACTCAGTGAGCTCTATATCATTCTGGGTGATGGTAGGATGCTGCTTAAGGCTAGGGACATACCTGCCTGGGACACATACTCAGTGAGCTCTATATCATTCTGGGTGATGGTAGGATGCTGCTTAAGGCTAGGGACATACCTGCCTGGGACACATACTCAGTGAGCTCTATATCATTCTGGGTGATGGTAGGATGCTGCTTAAGGCTAGGGACATACCTGCCTGGGACACATACTCAGTGAGCTCTATATCATTCTGAGTGATGGTAGGATGCTGCTTAAGGCTAGGGACATACCTGCCTGGGACACATACTCAGTGAGCTCTATATCATTCTGGGTGATGGTAGGATGCTGCTTAAGGCTAGGGACATACCTGCCTGGGACACATACTCAGTGAGCTCTATATCATTCTGGGTGATGGTAGGATGCTGCTTAAGGCTAGGGACATACCTGCCTGGGACACATACTCAGTGAGCTCTATATCATTCTGGGTGATGGTAGGATGCTGCTTAAGGCTAGGGACATACCTGCCTGGGACACATACTCAGTGAGCTCTATATCATTCTGGGTGATGGTAGGATGCTGCTTAAGGCTAGGGACATACCTGCCTGGGACACATACTCAGTGAGCTCTATATCATTCTGGGTGATGGTAGGATGCTGCTTAAGGCTAGGGACATACCTGCCTGGGACACATACTCAGTGAGCTCTATATCATTCTGGGTGATGGTAGGATGCTGCTTAAGGCTAGGGACATACCTGCCTGGGACACATACTCAGTGAGCTCTATATCATTCTGGGTGATGGTAGGATGCTGCTTAAGGCTAGGGACATACCTGCCTGGGACACATACTCAGTGAGCTCTATATCATTCTGGGTGATGGTAGGATGCTGCTTAAGGCTAGGGACATACCTGCCTGGGACACATACTCAGTGAGCTCTATATCATTCTGTGTGATGGTAGGATGCTGCTTAAGGCTAGGGACATACCTGCCTGGGACACATACTCAGTGAGCTCTATATCATTCTGGGTGATGGTAGGATGCTGCTTAAGGCTAGGGACATACCTGCCTGGGACACATACTCAGTGAGCTCTATATCATTCTGGGTGATGGTAGGATGCTGCTTAAGGCTAGGGACATACCTGCCTGGGACACATACTCAGTGAGCTCTATATCATTCTGGGTGATGGTAGGATGCTGCTTAAGGCTAGGGACATACCTGCCTGGGACACATACTCAGTGAGCTCTATATCATTCTGTGTGATGGTAGGATGCTGCTTAAGGCTAGGGACATACCTGCCTGGGACACATACTCAGTGAGCTCTATATCATTCTGGGTGATGGTAGGATGCTGCTTAAGGCTAGGGACATACCTGCCTGGGACACATACTCAGTGAGCTCTATATCATTCTGGGTGATGGTAGGATGCTGCTTAAGGCTAGGGACATACCTGCCTGGGACACATACTCAGTGAGCTCTATATCATTCTGGGTGATGGTAGGATGCTGCTTAAGGCTAGGGACATACCTGCCTGGGACACATACTCAGTGAGCTCTATATCATTCTGGGTGATGGTAGGATGCTGCTTAAGGCTAGGGACATACCTGCCTGGGACACATACTCAGTGATCTCTATATCATTCTGGGTGATGGTAGGATGCTGCTTAAGGCTAGGGACATACCTGCCTGGGACACATACTCAGTGATCTCTATATCATTCTGGGTGATGGTAGGATGCTGCTTAAGGCTAGGGACATACCTGCCTGGGACACATACTCAGTGAGCTCTATATCATTCTGGGTGATGGTAGGATGCTGCTTAAGGCTAGGGACATACCTGCCTGGGACACATACTCAGTGAGCTCTATATCATTCTGGGTGATGGTAGGATGCTGCATAAGGCTAGGGCATACCTACCTGGGACACATACTCAGTGATCTCTATATCATTCTGGGTGATGGTAGGATGCTGCTTAAGGCTAGGGACATACCTGCCTGGGACACATACTCAGTGAGCTCTATATCATTCTGGGTGATGGTAGGATGCTGCTTAAGGCTAGGGACATACCTGCCTGGGACACATACTCAGTGAGCTCTATATCATTCTGGGTGATGGTAGGATGCTGCTTAAGGCTAGGGACATACCTGCCTGGGACACATACTCAGTGAGCTCTATATCATTCTGGGTGATGGTAGGATGCTGCTTAAGGCTAGGGACATACCTGCCTGGGACACATACTCAGTGAGCTCTATATCATTCTGGGTGATGGTAGGATGCTGCTTAAGGCTAGGGACATACCTGCCTGGGACACATACTCAGTGAGCTCTATATCATTCTGGGTGATGGTAGGATGCTGCTTAAGGCTAGGGACATACCTGCCTGGGACACATACTCAGTGAGCTCTATATCATTCTGGGTGATGGTAGGATGCTGCTTAAGGCTAGGGACATACCTGCCTGGGACACATACTCAGTGAGCTCTATATCATTCTGAGTGATGGTAGGATGCTGCTTAAGGCTAGGGACATACCTGCCTGGGACACATACTCAGTGAGCTCTATATCATTCTGGGTGATGGTAGGATGCTGCTTAAGGCTAGGGACATACCTGCCTGGGACACATACTCAGTGAGCTCTATATCATTCTGGGTGATGGTAGGATGCTGCTTAAGGCTAGGGACATACCTGCCTGGGACACATACTCAGTGAGCTCTATATCATTCTGGGTGATGGTAGGATGCTGCTTAAGGCTAGGGACATACCTGCCTGGGACACATACTCAGTGAGCTCTATATCATTCTGGGTGATGGTAGGATGCTGCTTAAGGCTAGGGACATACCTGCCTGGGACACATACTCAGTGAGCTCTATATCATTCTGGGTGATGGTAGGATGCTGCTTAAGGCTAGGGACATACCTGCCTGGGACACATACTCAGTGAGCTCTATATCATTCTGGGTGATGGTAGGATGCTGCTTAAGGCTAGGGACATACCTGCCTGGGACACATACTCAGTGAGCTCTATATCATTCTGGGTGATGGTAGGATGCTGCTTAAGGCTAGGGACATACCTGCCTGGGACACATACTCAGTGAGCTCTATATCATTCTGGGTGATGGTAGGATGCTGCTTAAGGCTAGGGACATACCTGCCTGGGACACATACTCAGTGAGCTCTATATCATTCTGGGTGATGGTAGGATGCTGCTTAAGGCTAGGGACATACCTGCCTGGGACACATACTCAGTGAGCTCTATATCATTCTGGGTGATGGTAGGATGCTGCTTAAGGCTAGGGACATACCTGCCTGGGACACATACTCAGTGAGCTCTATATCATTCTGGGTGATGGTAGGATGCTGCTTAAGGCTAGGGACATACCTGCCTGGGACACATACTCAGTGAGCTCTATATCATTCTGGGTGATGGTAGGATGCTGCTTAAGGCTAGGGACATACCTGCCTGGGACACATACTCAGTGAGCTCTATATCATTCTGGGTGATGGTAGGATGCTGCTTAAGGCTAGGGACATACCTGCCTGGGACACATACTCAGTGAGCTCTATATCATTCTGGGTGATGGTAGGATGCTGCTTAAGGCTAGGGACATACCTGCCTGGGACACATACTCAGTGAGCTCTATATCATTCTGGGTGATGGTAGGATGCTGCTTAAGGCTAGGGACATACCTGCCTGGGACACATACTCAGTGAGCTCTATATCATTCTGGGTGATGGTAGGATGCTGCTTAAGGCTAGGGACATACCTGCCTGGGACACATACTCAGTGAGCTCTATATCATTCTGAGTGATGGTAGGATGCTGCTTAAGGCTAGGGACATACCTGCCTGGGACACATACTCAGTGAGCTCTATATCATTCTGGGTGATGGTAGGATGCTGCTTAAGGCTAGGGACATACCTGCCTGGGACACATACTCAGTGAGCTCTATATCATTCTGGGTGATGGTAGGATGCTGCTTAAGGCTAGGGACATACCTGCCTGGGACACATACTCAGTGAGCTCTATATCATTCTGGGTGATGGTAGGATGCTGCTTAAGGCTAGGGACATACCTGCCTGGGACACATACTCAGTGAGCTCTATATCATTCTGGGTGATGGTAGGATGCTGCTTAAGGCTAGGGACATACCTGCCTGGGACACATACTCAGTGAGCTCTATATCATTCTGGGTGATGGTAGGATGCTGCTTAAGGCTAGGGACATACCTGCCTGGGACACATACTCAGTGAGCTCTATATCATTCTGGGTGATGGTAGGATGCTGCTTAAGGCTAGGGACATACCTGCCTGGGACACATACTCAGTGAGCTCTATATCATTCTGGGTGATGGTAGGATGCTGCTTAAGGCTAGGGACATACCTGCCTGGGACACATACTCAGTGAGCTCTATATCATTCTGGGTGATGGTAGGATGCTGCTTAAGGCTAGGGACATACCTGCCTGCGACACATACTCAGTGAGCTCTATATCATTCTGGGTGATGGTAGGATGCTGCTTAAGGCTAGGGACATACCTGCCTGGGACACATACTCAGTGAGCTCTATATCATTCTGGGTGATGGTAGGATGCTGCTTAAGGCTAGGGACATGCCTGCCTGGGACACATACTCAGTGAGCTCTATATCATTCTAGGTGATGGTAGGATGCTGCTTAAGGCTAAGGACATACCTGCCTGGGACACATACTCAGTGAGCTCTATATCATTCTGGGTGATGGTAGGATGCTGCTTAAGGCTAGGGACATACCTGCCTGGGACACATACTCAGTGAGCTCTATATCATTCTGGGTGATGGTAGGATGCTGCTTAAGGCTAGGGACATACCTGCCTGGGACACATACTCAGTGAGCTCTATATCATTCTGGGTGATGGTAGGATGCTGCTTAAGGCTAGGGACATACCTGCCTGGGACACATACTCAGTGAGCTCTATATCATTCTGGGTGATGGTAGGATGCTGCTTAAGGCTAGGGACATACCTGCCTGGGACACATACTCAGTGAGCTCTATATCATTCTGGGTGATGGTAGGATGCTGCTTAAGGCTAGGGACATACCTGCCTGGGACACATACTCAGTGAGCTCTATATCATTTTGGGTGATGGTAGGATGCTGCTTAAGGCTAGGGACATACCTGCCTGGGACACATACTCAGTGAGCTCTATATCATTCTGGGTGATGGTAGGATGCTGCTTAAGGCTAGGGACATACCTGCCTGGGACACATACTCAGTGAGCTCTATATCATTCTGGGTGATGGTAGGATGCTGCTTAAGGCTAGGGACATACCTGCCTGGGACACATACTCAGTGAGCTCTATATCATTCTGGGTGATGGTAGGATGCTGCTTAAGGCTAGGGACATACCTGCCTGGGACACATACTCAGTGAGCTCTATATCATTCTGGGTGATGGTAGGATGCTGCTTAAGGCTAGGGACATACCTGCCTGGGACACATACTCAGTGAGCTCTATATCATTCTGGGTGATGGTAGGATGCTGCTTAAGGCTAGGGACATACCTGCCTGGGACACATACTCAGTGAGCTCTATATCATTCTGGGTGATGGTAGGATGCTGCTTAAGGCTAGGGACATACCTGCCTGGGACACATACTCAGTGAGCTCTATATCATTCTGGGTGATGGTAGGATGCTGCTTAAGGCTAGGGACATACCTGCCTGGGACACATACTCAGTGAGCTCTATATCATTCTGGGTGATGGTAGGATGCTGCTTAAGGCTAGGGACATACCTGCCTGGGACACATACTCAGTGAGCTCTATATCATTCTGGGTGATGGTAGGATGCTGCTTAAGGCTAGGGACATACCTGCCTGGGACACATACTCAGTGAGCTCTATATCATTCTGGGTGTTGGTAGGATGCTGCTAAAGGCTAGGGACATACCTGCCTGGGACACATACTCAGTGAGCTCTATATCATTCTGGGTGATGGTAGGATGCTGCTTAAGGCTAGGGACATACCTGCCTGGGACACATACTCAGTGAGCTCTATATCATTCTGGGTGATGGTAGGATGCTGCTTAAGGCTAGGGACATACCTGCCTGGGACACATACTCAGTGAGCTCTATATCATTCTGGGTGATGGTAGGATGCTGCTTAAGGCTAGGGACATACCTGCCTGGGACACATACTCAGTGAGCTCTATATCATTCTGAGTGATGGTAGGATGCTGCTTAAGGCTAGGGACATACCTGCCTGGGACACATACTCAGTGAGCTCTATATCATTCTGGGTGATGGTAGGATGCTGCTTAAGGCTAGGGACATACCTGCCTGGGACACATACTCAGTGAGCTCTATATCATTCTGGGTGATGGTAGGATGCTGCTTAAGGCTAGGGACATACCTGCCTGGGACACATACTCAGTGAGCTCTATATCATTCTGGGTGATGGTAGGATGCTGCTTAAGGCTAGGGACATACCTGCCTGGGACACATACTCAGTGAGCTCTATATCATTCTGGGTGATGGTAGGATGCTGCTTAAGGCTAGGGACATACCTGCCTGGGACACATACTCAGTGAGCTCTATATCATTCTGGGTGATGGTAGGATGCTGCTTAAGGCTAGGGACATACCTGCCTGGGACACATACTCAGTGAGCTCTATATCATTCTGGGTGATGGTAGGATGCTGCTTAAGGCTAGGGACATACCTGCCTGGGACACATACTCAGTGAGCTCTATATCATTCTGGGTGATGGTAGGATGCTGCTTAAGGCTAGGGACATACCTGCCTGGGACACATACTCAGTGAGCTCTATATCATTCTGGGTGATGGTAGGATGCTGCTTAAGGCTAGGGACATACCTGCCTGGGACACATACTCAGTGAGCTCTATATCATTCTGGGTGATGGTAGGATGCTGCTTAAGGCTAGGGACATACCTGCCTGGGACACATACTCAGTGAGCTCTATATCATTCTGGGTGATGGTAGGATGCTGCTTAAGGCTAGGGACATACCTGCCTGGGACACATACTCAGTGAGCTCTATATCATTCTGGGTGATGGTAGGATGCTGCTTAAGGCTAGGGACATACCTGCCTGGGACACATACTCAGTGAGCTCTATATCATTCTGAGTGATGGTAGGATGCTGCTTAAGGCTAGGGACATACCTGCCTGGGACACATACTCAGTGAGCTCTATATCATTCTGGGTGATGGTAGGATGCTGCTTAAGGCTAGGGACATACCTGCCTGGGACACATACTCAGTGAGCTCTATATCATTCTGGGTGATGGTAGGATGCTGCTTAAGGCTAGGGACATACCTGCCTGGGACACATACTCAGTGAGCTCTATATCATTCTGGGTGATGGTAGGATGCTGCTTAAGGCTAGGGACATACCTGCCTGGGACACATACTCAGTGAGCTCTATATCAGTCTGGGTGATGGTAGGATGCTGCTTAAGGCTAGGGACATACCTGCCTGGGACACATACTCAGTGAGCTCTATATCATTCTGGGTGATGGTAGGATGCTGCTTAAGGCTAGGGACATACCTGCCTGGGACACATACTCAGTGAGCTCTATATCATTCTGGGTGATGGTAGGATGCTGCTTAAGGCTAGGGACATACCTGCCTGGGACACATACTCAGTGAGCTCTATATCATTCTGGGTGATGGTAGGATGCTGCTTAAGGCTAGGGACATACCTGCCTGGGACACATACTCAGTGAGCTCTATATCATTCTGGGTGATGGTAGGATGCTGCTTAAGGCTAGGGACATACCTGCCTGGGACACATACTCAGTGAGCTCTATATCATTCTGGGTGATGGTAGGATGCTGCTTAAGGCTAGGGACATACCTGCCTGGGACACATACTCAGTGAGCTCTATATCATTCTGGGTGATGGTAGGATGCTGCTTAAGGCTAGGGACATACCTGCCTGGGACACATACTCAGTGAGCTCTATATCATTCTGGGTGATGGTAGGATGCTGCTTAAGGCTAGGGACATACCTGCCTGGGACACATACTCAGTGAGCTCTATATCATTCTGAGTGATGGTAGGATGCTGCTTAAGGCTAGGGACATACCTGCCTGGGACACATACTCAGTGAGCTCTATATCATTCTGGGTGATGGTAGGATGCTGCTTAAGGCTAGGGACATACCTGCCTGGGACACATACTCAGTGAGCTCTATATCATTCTGGGTGATGGTAGGATGCTGCTTAAGGCTAGGGACATACCTGCCTGGGACACATACTCAGTGATCTCTATATCATTCTGGGTGATGGTAGGATGCTGCTTAAGGCTAGGGACATACCTGCCTGGGACACATACTCAGTGAGCTCTATATCATTCTGAGTGATGGTAGGATGCTGCTTAAGGCTAGGGACATACCTGCCTGGGACACATACTCAGTGATCTCTATATCATTCTGGGTGATGGTAGGATGCTGCTTAAGGCTAGGGACATACCTGCCTGGGACACATACTCAGTGATCTCTATATCATTCTGTGTGATGGTAGGATGCTGCTTAAGGCTAGGGACATACCTGCCTGGGACACATACTCAGTGAGCTCTATATCATTCTGGGTGATGGTAGGATGCTGCTTAAGGCTAGGGACATACCTGCCTGGGACACATACTCAGTGAGCTCTATATCATTCTGGGTGATGGTAGGATGCTGCTTAAGGCTAGGGACATACCTGCCTGGGACACATACTCAGTGAGCTCTATATCATTCTGGGTGATGGTAGGATGCTGCTTAAGGCTAGGGACATACCTGCCTGGGACACATACTCAGTGAGCTCTATATCATTCTGGGTGATGGTAGGATGCTGCTTAAGGCTAGGGACATACCTGCCTGGGACACATACTCAGTGAGCTCTATATCATTCTGGGTGATGGTAGGATGCTGCTTAAGGCTAGGGACATACCTGCCTGGGACACATACTCAGTGAGCTCTATATCATTCTGGGTGATGGTAGGATGCTGCTTAAGGCTAGGGACATACCTGCCTGGGACACATACTCAGTGAGCTCTATATCATTCTGTGTGATGGTAGGATGCTGCTTAAGGCTAGGGACATACCTGCCTGGGACACATACTCAGTGAGCTCTATATCATTCTGGGTGATGGTAGGATGCTGCTTAAGGCTAGGGACATACCTGCCTGGGACACATACTCAGTGATCTCTATATCATTCTGGGTGATGGTAGGATGCTGCTTAAGGCTAGGGACATACCTGCCTGGGACACATACTCAGTGAGCTCTATATCATTCTGGGTGATGGTAGGATGCTGCTTAAGGCTAGGGACATACCTGCCTGGGACACATACTCAGTGAGCTCTATATCATTCTGGGTGATGGTAGGATGCTGCTTAAGGCTAGGGACATACCTGCCTGGGACACATACTCAGTGAGCTCTATATCATTCTGGGTGATGGTAGGATGCTGCTTAAGGCTAGGGACATACCTGCCTGGGACACATACTCAGTGAGCTCTATATCATTCTGGGTGATGGTAGGATGCTGCTTAAGGCTAGGGACATACCTGCCTGGGACACATACTCAGTGAGCTCTATATCATTCTGGGTGATGGTAGGATGCTGCTTAAGGCTAGGGACATACCTGCCTGGGACACATACTCAGTGAGCTCTATATCATTCTGGGTGATGGTAGGATGCTGCTTAAGGCTAGGGACATACCTGCCTGGGACACATACTCAGTGAGCTCTATATCATTCTGGGTGATGGTAGGATGCTGCTTAAGGCTAGGGACATACCTGCCTGGGACACATACTCAGTGAGCTCTATATCATTCTGAGTGATGGTAGGATGCTGCTTAAGGCTAGGGACATACCTGCCTGGGACACATACTCAGTGAGCTCTATATCATTCTGGGTGATGGTAGGATGCTGCTTAAGGCTAGGGACATACCTGCCTGGGACACATACTCAGTGAGCTCTATATCATTCTGGGTGATGGTAGGATGCTGCTTAAGGCTAGGGACATACCTGCCTGGGACACATACTCAGTGAGCTCTATATCATTCTGAGTGATGGTAGGATGCTGCTTAAGGCTAGGGACATACCTGCCTGGGACACATACTCAGTGAGCTCTATATCATTCTGGGTGATGGTAGGATGCTGCTTAAGGCTAGGGACATACCTGCCTGGGACACATACTCAGTGAGCTCTATATCATTCTGGGTGATGGTAGGATGCTGCTTAAGGCTAGGGACATACCTGCCTGGGACACATACTCAGTGAGCTCTATATCATTCTGGGTGATGGTAGGATGCTGCTTAAGGCTAGGGACATACCTGCCTGGGACACATACTCAGTGAGCTCTATATCATTCTGGGTGATGGTAGGATGCTGCTTAAGGCTAGGGACATACCTGCCTGGGACACATACTCAGTGAGCTCTATATCATTCTGGGTGATGGTAGGATGCTGCTTAAGGCTAGGGACATACCTGCCTGGGACACATACTCAGTGAGCTCTATATCATTCTGGGTGATGGTAGGATGCTGCTTAAGGCTAGGGACATACCTGCCTGGGACACATACTCAGTGAGCTCTATATCATTCTGGGTGATGGTAGGATGCTGCTTAAGGCTAGGGACATACCTGCCTGGGACACATACTCAGTGAGCTCTATATCATTCTGGGTGATGGTAGGATGCTGCTTAAGGCTAGGGACATACCTGCCTGGGACACATACTCAGTGAGCTCTATATCATTCTGGGTGATGGTAGGATGCTGCTTAAGGCTAGGGACATACCTGCCTGGGACACATACTCAGTGAGCTCTATATCATTCTGGGTGATGGTAGGATGCTGCTTAAGGCTAGGGACATACCTGCCTGGGACACATACTCAGTGAGCTCTATATCATTCTGGGTGATGGTAGGATGCTGCTTAAGGCTAGGGACATACCTGCCTGGGACACATACTCAGTGAGCTCTATATCATTCTGGGTGATGGTAGGATGCTGCTTAAGGCTAGGGACATACCTGCCTGGGACACATACTCAGTGAGCTCTATATCATTCTGGGTGATGGTAGGATGCTGCTTAAGGCTAGGGACATACCTGCCTGGGACACATACTCAGTGAGCTCTATATCATTCTGGGTGATGGTAGGATGCTGCTTAAGGCTAGGGACATACCTGCCTGGGACACATACTCAGTGAGCTCTATATCATTCTGGGTGATGGTAGGATGCTGCTTAAGGCTAGGGACATACCTGCCTGGGACACATACTCAGTGAGCTCTATATCATTCTGGGTGATGGTAGGATGCTGCTTAAGGCTAGGGACATACCTGCCTGGGACACATACTCAGTGAGCTCTATATCATTCTGGGTGATGGTAGGATGCTGCTTAAGGCTAGGGACATACCTGCCTGGGACACATACTCAGTGAGCTCTATATCATTCTGAGTGATGGTAGGATGCTGCTTAAGGCTAGGGACATACCTGCCTGGGACACATACTCAGTGAGCTCTATATCATTCTGGGTGATGGTAGGATGCTGCTTAAGGCTAGGGACATACCTGCCTGGGACACATACTCAGTGAGCTCTATATCATTCTGGGTGATGGTAGGATGCTGCTTAAGGCTAGGGACATACCTGCCTGGGACACATACTCAGTGAGCTCTATATCATTCTGGGTGATGGTAGGATGCTGCTTAAGGCTAGGGACATACCTGCCTGGGACACATACTCAGTGAGCTCTATATCATTCTGTGTGATGGTAGGATGCTGCTTAAGGCTAGGGACATACCTGCCTGGGACACATACTCAGTGAGCTCTATATCATTCTGGGTGATGGTAGGATGCTGCTTAAGGCTAGGGACATACCTGCCTGGGACACATACTCAGTGAGCTCTATATCATTCTGGGTGATGGTAGGATGCTGCTTAAGGCTAGGGACATACCTGCCTGGGACACATACTCAGTGAGCTCTATATCATTCTGGGTGATGGTAGGATGCTGCTTAAGGCTAGGGACATACCTGCCTGGGACACATACTCAGTGAGCTCTATATCATTCTGGGTGATGGTAGGATGCTGCTTAAGGCTAGGGACATACCTGCCTGGGACACATACTCAGTGAGCTCTATATCATTCTGGGTGATGGTAGGATGCTGCTTAAGGCTAGGGACATACCTGCCTGGGACACATACTCAGTGAGCTCTATATCATTCTGGGTGATGGTAAGATGCTGCTTAAGGCTAGGGACATACCTGCCTGGGACACATTCTCAGTGAGCTCTATATCATTCTGGGTGATGGTAGGATGCTGCTTAAGGCTAGGGACATACCTGCCTGGGACACATACTCAGTGAGCTCTATATCATTCTGGGTGATGGTAGGATGCTGCTTAAGGCTAGGGACATACCTGCCTGGGAGACATACTCAGTGAGCTCTATATCATTCTGGGTGATGGTAGGATGCTGCTTAAGGCTAGGGACATACCTGCCTGGGACACATACTCAGTGAGCTCTATATCATTCTGGGTGATGGTAGGATGCTGCTTAAGGCTAGGGACATACCTGCCTGGGACACATACTCAGTGAGCTCTATATCATTCTGGGTGATGGTAGGATGCTGCTTAAGGCTAGGGACATACCTGCCTGGGACACATACTCAGTGAGCTCTATATCATTCTGGGTGATGGTAGGATGCTGCTTAAGGCTAGGGACATACCTGCCTGGGACACATACTCAGTGAGCTCTATATCATTCTGGGTGATGGTAGGATGCTGCTTAAGGCTAGGGACATACCTGCCTGGGACACATACTCAGTGAGCTCTATATCATTCTGGGTGATGGTAGGATGCTGCTTAAGGCTAGGGACATACCTGCCTGGGACACATACTCAGTGATCTCTATATCATTCTGGGTGATGGTAGGATGCTGCTTAAGGCTAGGGACATACCTGCCTGGGACACATACTCAGTGAGCTCTATATCATTCTGGGTGATGGTAGGATGCTGCTTAAGGCTAGGGACATACCTGCCTGGGACACATACTCAGTGAGCTCTATATCATTCTGGGTGATGGTAGGATGCTGCTTAAGGCTAGGGACATACCTGCCTGGGACACATACTCAGTGAGCTCTATATCATTCTGGGTGATGGTAGGATGCTGCTTAAGGCTAGGGACATACCTGCCTGGGACACATACTCAGTGAGCTCTATATCATTCTGGGTGATGGTAGGATGCTGCTTAAGGCTAGGGACATACCTGCCTGGGACACATACTCCGTGAGCTCTATATCATTCTGGGTGATGGTAGGATGCTGCTTAAGGCTAGGGACATACCTGCCTGGGACACATACTCAGTGAGCTCTATATCATTCTGGGTGATGGTAGGATGCTGCTTAAGGCTAGGGACATACCTGCCTGGGACACATACTCAGTGAGCTCTATATCATTCTGGGTGATGGTAGGATGCTGCTTAAGGCTAGGGACATACCTGCCTGGGACACATACTCAGTGAGCTCTATATCATTCTGGGTGATGGTAGGATGCTGCTTAAGGCTAGGGACATACCTGCCTGGGACACATACTCAGTGAGCTCTATATCATTCTGGGTGATGGTAGGATGCTGCTTAAGGCTAGGGACATACCTGCCTGGGACACATACTCAGTGAGCTCTATATCATTCTGGGTGATGGTAGGATGCTGCTTAAGGCTAGGGACATACCTGCCTGGGACACATACTCAGTGAGCTCTATATCATTCTGGGTGATGGTAGAATGCTGCTTAAGGCTAGGGACATACCTGCCTGGGACACATACTCAGTGAGCTCTATATCATTCTGGGTGATGGTAGGATGCTGCTTAAGGCTAGGGACATACCTGCCTGGGACACATACTCAGTGAGCTCTATATCATTCTGGGTGATGGTAGGATGCTGCTTAAGGCTAGGGACATACCTGCCTGGGACACAAACTCAGTGAGCTCTATATCATTCTGGGTGATGGTAGGATGCTGCTTAAGGCTAGGGACATACCTGCCTGGGACACATACTCAGTGAGCTCTATATCATTCTGGGTGATGGTAGGATGCTGCTTAAGGCTAGGGACATACCTGCCTGGGACACATACTCAGTGAGCTCTATATCATTCTGGGTGATGGTAGGATGCTGCTTAAGGCTAGGGACATACCTGCCTGGGACTCATACTCAGTGAGCTCTATATCATTCTGGGTGATGGTAGGATGCTGCTTAAGGCTAGGGACATACCTGCCTGGGACACATACTCAGTGAGCTCTATATCATTCTGGGTGATGGTAGGATGCTGCTTAAGGCTAGGGACATACCTGCCTGGGACACATACTCAGTGAGCTCTATATCATTCTGGGTGATGGTAGGATGCTGCTTAAGGCTAGGGACATACCTGCCTGGGACACATACTCAGTGAGCTCTATATCATTCTGGGTGATGGTAGGATGCTGCTTAAGGCTAGGGACATACCTGCCTGGGACACATACTCAGTGAGCTCTATATCATTCTGAGTGATGGTAGGATGCTGCTTAAGGCTAGGGACATACCTGCCTGGGACACATACTCAGTGAGCTCTATATCATTCTGGGTGATGGTAGGATGCTGCTTAAGGCTAGGGACATACCTGCCTGGGACACATACTCAGTGAGCTCTATATCATTCTGGGTGATGGTAGGATGCTGCTTAAGGCTAGGGACATACCTGCCTGGGACACATACTCAGTGAGCTCTATATCATTCTGGGTGATGGTAGGATGCTGCTTAAGGCTAGGGACATACCTGCCTGGGACACATACTCAGTGAGCTCTATATCATTCTGGGTGATGGTAGGATGCTGCTTAAGGCTAGGGACATACCTGCCTGGGACACATACTCAGTGAGCTCTATATCATTCTGGGTGATGGTAGGATGCTGCTTAAGGCTAGGGACATACCTGCCTGGGACACATACTCAGTGAGCTCTATATCATTCTGGGTGATGGTAGGATGCTGCTTAAGGCTAGGGACATACCTGCCTGGGACACATACTCAGTGAGCTCTATATCATTCTGGGTGATGGTAGGATGCTGCTTAAGGCTAGGGACATACCTGCCTGGGACACATACTCAGTGAGCTCTATATCATTCTGGGTGATGGTAGGATGCTGCTTAAGGCTAGGGACATACCTGCCTGGGACACATACTCAGTGAGCTCTATATCATTCTGGGTGATGGTAGGATGCTGCTTAAGGCTAGGGACATACCTGCCTGGGACACATACTCAGTGAGCTCTATATCATTCTGGGTGATGGTAGGATGCTGCTTAAGGCTAGGGACATACCTGCCTGGGACACATACTCAGTGAGCTCTATATCATTCTGGGTGATGGTAGGATGCTGCTTAAGGCTAGGGACATACCTGCCTGGGACACATACTCAGTGAGCTCTATATCATTCTGGGTGATGGTAGGATGCTGCTTAAGGCTAGGGACATACCTGCCTGGGACACATACTCAGTGAGCTCTATATCATTCTGGGTGATGGTAGGATGCTGCTTAAGGCTAGGGACATACCTGCCTGGGACACATACTCAGTGAGCTCTATATCATTCTGGGTGATGGTAGGATGCTGCTTAAGGCTAGGGACATACCTGCCTGGGACACATACTCAGTGAGCTCTATATCATTCTGGGTGATGGTAGGATGCTGCTTAAGGCTAGGGACATACCTGCCTGGGACACATACTCAGTGAGCTCTATATCATTCTGAGTGATGGTAGGATGCTGCTTAAGGCTAGGGACATACCTGCCTGGGACACATACTCAGTGAGCTCTATATCATTCTGGGTGATGGTAGGATGCTGCTTAAGGCTAGGGACATACCTGCCTGGGACACATACTCAGTGAGCTCTATATCATTCTGGGTGATGGTAGGATGCTGCTTAAGGCTAGGGACATACCTGCCTGGGACACATACTCAGTGAGCTCTATATCATTCTGGGTGATGGTAGGATGCTGCTTAAGGCTAGGGACATACCTGCCTGGGACACATACTCAGTGAGCTCTATATCATTCTGGGTGATGGTAGGATGCTGCTTAAGGCTAGGGACATACCTGCCTGGGACACATACTCAGTGAGCTCTATATCATTCTGGGGGATGGTAGGATGCTGCTTAAGGCTAGGGACATACCTGCCTGGGACACATACTCAGTGAGCTCTATATCATTCCGGGTGATGTTAGGATGCTGCTTAAGGCTAGGGACATACCTGCCTGGGACACATACTCAGTGAGCTCTATATCATTCTGGGTGATGGTAGGATGCTGCTTAAGGCTGGGGACATACCTGCCTGGGACACATTCTCAGTGAGCTCTATATCATTCTGGGTGATGGTAGGATGCTGCTTAAGGCTAGGGACATACCTGCCTGGGACACATACTCAGTGAGCTCTATATCATTCTGGGTGATGGTAGGATGCTGCTTAAGGCTAGGGACATACCTGCCTGGGACACATACTCAGTGAGCTCTATATCATTCTGGGTGATGGTAGGATGCTGCTTAAGGCTAGGGACATACCTGCCTGGGACACATACTCAGTGAGCTCTATATCATTCTGAGTGATGGTAGGATGCTGCTTAAGGCTAGGGACATACCTGCCTGGGACACATACTCAGTGAGCTCTATATCATTCTGGGTGATGGTAGGATGCTGCTTAAGGCTAGGGACATACCTGCCTGGGACACATACTCAGTGAGCTCTATATCATTCTGGGTGATGGTAGGATGCTGCTTAAGGCTAGGGACATACCTGCCTGGGACACATACTCAGTGAGCTCTATATCATTCTGGGTGATGGTAGGATGCTGCTTAAGGCTAGGGACATACCTGCCTGGGACACATACTCAGTGAGCTCTATATCATTCTGGGTGATGGTAGGATGCTGCTTAAGGCTAGGGACATACCTGCCTGGGACACATACTCAGTGAGCTCTATATCATTCTGGGTGATGGTAGGATGCTGCTTAAGGCTAGGGACATACCTGCCTGGGACACATACTCAGTGAGCTCTATATCATTCTGGGTGATGGTAGGATGCTGCTTAAGGCTAGGGACATACCTGCCTGGGACACATACTCAGTGAGCTCTATATCATTCTGGGTGATGGTAGGATGCTGCTTAAGGCTAGGGACATACCTGCCTGGGACACATACTTAGTGAGCTCTATATCATTCTGGGTGATGTTAGGATGCTGCTTAAGGCTAGGGACATACCTGCCTGGGACACATACTCAGTGAGCTCTATATCATTCTGGGTGATGGTAGGATGCTGCTTAAGGCTAGGGACATACCTGCCTGGGACACATACTCAGTGAGCTCTATATCATTCTGGGTGATGGTAGGATGCTGCTTAAGGCTAGGGACATACCTGCCTGGGACACATACTCAGTGAGCTCTATATCATTCTGGGTGATGGTAGGATGCTGCTTAAGGCTAGGGACATACCTGCCTGGGACACATACTCAGTGAGCTCTATATCATTCTGGGTGATGGTAGGATGCTGCTTAAGGCTAGGGACATACCTGCCTGGGACACATACTCAGTGAGCTCTATATCATTCTGGGTGATGGTGGGATGCTGCTTAAGGCTAGGGACATACCTGCCTGGGACACATACTCAGTGAGCTCTATATCATTCTGGGTGATGGTAGGATGCTGCTTAAGGCTAGGGACATACCTGCCTGGGACACATACTCAGTGAGCTCTATATCATTCTGGGTGATGGTAGGATGCTGCTTAAGGCTAGGGACATACCTGCCTGGGACACATACTCAGTGAGCTCTATATCATTCTGGGTGATGGTAGGATGCTGCTTAAGGCTAGGGACATACCTGCCTGGGACACATACTCAGTGAGCTCTATATCATTCTGGGTGATGGTGGGATGCTGCTTAAGGCTAGGGACATACCTGCCTGGGACACATACTCAGTGAGCTCTATATCATTCTGGGTGATGGTAGGATGCTGCTTAAGGCTAGGGACATACCTGCCTGGGACACATACTCAGTGAGCTCTATATCATTCTGGGTGATGGTAGGATGCTGCTTAAGGCTAGGGACATACCTGCCTGGGACACATACTCAGTGAGCTCTATATCATTCTGGGTGATGGTAGGATGCTGCTTAAGGCTAGGGACATACCTGCCTGGGACACATACTCAGTGAGCTCTATATCATTCTGGGTGATGGTAGGATGCTGCTTAAGGCTAGGGACATACCTGCCTGGGACACATACTCAGTGAGCTCTATATCATTCTGGGTGATGGTAGGATGCTGCTTAAGGCTAGGGACATACCTGCCTGGGACACATACTCAGTGAGCTCTATATCATTCTGGGTGATGGTAGGATGCTGCTTAAGGCTAGGGACATACCTGGCAGGGACACATACTCAGTGAGCTCTATATCATTCTGGGTGATGGTAGGATGCTGCTTAAGGCTAGGGACATACCTGCCTGGGACACATACTCAGTGAGCTCTATATCATTCTGGGTGATGGTAGGATGCTGCTTAAGGCTAGGGACATACCTGCCTGGGACACATACTCAGTGAGCTCTATATCATTCTGGGTGATGGTAGGATGCTGCTTAAGGCTAGGGAAATACCTGCCTGGGACACATACTCAGTGAGCTCTATATCATTCTGGGTGATGGTAGGATGCTGCTTAAGGCTAGGGACATACCTGCCTGGGACACATACTCAGTGAGCTCTATATCATTCTGGGTGATGGTAGGATGCTGCTTAAGGCTAGGGACATACCTGCCTGGGACACATACTCAGTGAGCTCTATATCATTCTGGGTGATGGTAGGATGCTGCTTAAGGCTAGGGACATACCTGCCTGGGACACATACTCAGTGAGCTCTATATCATTCTGGGTGATGGTAGGATGCTGCTTAAGGCTAGGGACATACCTGCCTGGGACACATACTCAGTGAGCTCTATATCATTCTGGGTGATGGTAGGATGCTGCTTAAGGCTAGGGACATACCTGCCTGGGACACATACTCAGTGAGCTCTATATCATTTTGGGTGATGGTAGGATGCTGCTTAAGGCTAGGGACATACCTGCCTGGGACACATACTCAGTGAGCTCTATATCATTCTGGGTGATGGTAGGATGCTGCTTAAGGCTAGGGACATACCTGCCTGGGACACATACTCAGTGAGCTCTATATCATTCTGGGTGATGGTAGGATGCTGCTTAAGGCTAGGGACATACCTGCCTGGGACACATACTCAGTGAGCTCTATATCATTCTGGGTCATGGTAGGATGCTGCTTAAGGCTAGGGACATACCTGCCTGGGACACATACTCAGTGAGCTCTATATCATTCTGGGTGATGGTAGGATGCTGCTTAAGGCTAGGGACATACCTGCCTGGGACACATACTCAGTGAGCTCTATATCATTCTGGGTGATGGTAGGATGCTGCTTAAGGCTAGGGACATACCTGCCTGGGACACATACTCAGTGAGCTCTATATCATTCTGTATGATGGTTGATGCTGCTTAAGGCTAGGGACACACCTGCCTGGGACACATACTCAGTGAGCTCTATATCATTCTGGGGGATGGTAGGATGCTGCTTAAGGCTAGGGACATACCTGCCTGGGACACATACTCAGTGAGCTCTATATCATTCCGGGTGATGTTAGGATGCTGCTTAAGGCTAGGGACATACCTGCCTGGGACACATACTCAGTGAGCTCTATATCATTCTGGGTGATGTTAGGATGCTGCTTAAGGCTAGGGACATACCTGCCTGGGACACATACTCAGTGAGCTCTATATCATTCTGGGTGATGAAAGGATGCTTCTTAAGGCTAGGGACATACCTGCCTGGGACACATACTCAGTGATTCTATATCATTATGTGTGATGGTAGGATGCTGCTTAAGGCTGGGGACATACCTGCCTGGGACACATTCTCAGTGAGCTCTATATCATTCTGGGTGATGGTAGGATGCTGCTTAAGGCTAGGGACATACCTGCCTGGGACTCATACTTAGTGACTCTATATCATTCTGGGTGATGGTAGGATGCTGCTTAAGGCTAGGGACATACCTGCCTGGGACACATACTCAGTGAGCTCTATATCATTCTGGGTGATGGTAGGATGCTGCTTAAGGCTAGGGACATACCTGCCTGGGACACATACTCAGTGAGCTCTATATCATTCTGAGTGATGGTAGGATGCTGCTTAAGGCTAGGGACATACCTGCCTGGGACACATACTCAGTGAGCTCTATATCATTCTGGGTGATGGTAGGATGCTGCTTAAGGCTAGGGACATACCTGCCTGGGACACATACTCAGTGAGCTCTATATCATTCTGGGTGATGGTAGGATGCTGCTTAAGGCTAGGGACATACCTGCCTGGGACACATACTCAGTGAGCTCTATATCATTCTGGGTGATGGTAGGATGCTGCTTAAGGCTAGGGACATACCTGCCTGGGACACATACTCAGTGAGCTCTATATCATTCTGGGTGATGGTAGGATGCTGCTTAAGGCTAGGGACATACCTGCCTGGGACACATACTCAGTGAGCTCTATATCATTCTGGGTGATGGTAGGATGCTGCTTAAGGCTAGGGACATACCTGCCTGGGACACATACTCAGTGAGCTCTATATCATTCTGGGTGATGGTAGGATGCTGCTTAAGGCTAGGGACATACCTGCCTGGGACACATACTCAGTGAGCTCTATATCATTCTGAGTGATGGTAGGATGCTGCTTAAGGCTAGGGACATACCTGCCTGGGACACATACTCAGTGAGCTCTATATCATTCTGGGTGATGGTAGGATGCTGCTTAAGGCTAGGGACATACCTGCCTGGGACACATACTCAGTGAGCTCTATATCATTCTGGGTGATGGTAGGATGCTGCTTAAGGCTAGGGACATACCTGCCTGGGACACATACTCAGTGAGCTCTATATCATTCTGGGTGATGGTAGGATGCTGCTTAAGGCTAGGGACATACCTGCCTGGGACACATACTCAGTGAGCTCTATATCATTCTGGGTGATGGTAGGATGCTGCTTAAGGCTAGGGACATACCTGCCTGGGACACATACTCAGTGAGCTCTATATCATTCTGGGTGATGGTAGGATGCTGCTTAAGGCTAGGGACATACCTGCCTGGGACACATACTCAGTGAGCTCTATATCATTTTGGGTGATGGTAGCATGCTGCTTAAGGCTAGGGACATACCTGCCTGGGACACATACTCAGTGAGCTCTATATCATTCTGGGTGATGGTAGGATGCTGCTTAAGGCTAGGGACATACCTGCCTGGGACACATACTCAGTGAGCTCTATATCATTCTGGGTGATGATAGGATGCTGCTTAAGGCTAGGGACATACCTGCCTGGGACACATACTCAGTGAGCTCTATATCATTCTGGGTGATGGTAGGAAGCTGCTTAAGGCTACGGACATACCTGCCTGGGACACATACTCAGTGAGCTCTATATCATTCTGGGTGATGGTAGGATGCTGCTTAAGGCTAGGGACATACCTGCCTGGGACACATACTCAGTGAGCTCTATATCATTCTGGGTGATGGTAGGATGCTGCTTAAGGCTAGGGACATACCTGCCTGGGACACATACTCAGTGAGCTCTATATCATTCTGGGTGATGGTAGGATGCTGCTTAAGGCTAGGGACATACCTGCCTGGGACACATACTCAGTGAGCTCTATATCATTCTGAGTGATGGTAGGATGCTGCTTAAGGCTAGGGACATACCTGCCTGGGACACATACTCAGTGAGCTCTATATCATTCTGGGTGATGGTAGGATGCTGCTTAAGGCTAGGGACATACCTGCCTGGGACACATACTCAGTGAGCTCTATATCATTCTGGGTGATGGTAGGATGCTGCTTAAGGCTAGGGACATACCTGCCTGGGACACATACTCAGTGAGCTCTATATCATTCTGGGTGATGGTAGGATGCTGCTTAAGGCTAGGGACATACCTGCCTGGGACACATACTCAGTGAGCTCTATATCATTCTGGGTGATGGTAGGATGCTGCTTAAGGCTAGGGACATACCTGCCTGGGACACATACTCAGTGAGCTCTATATCATTCTGAGTGATGGTAGGATGCTGCTTAAGGCTAGGGACATACCTGCCTGGGACACATACTCAGTGAGCTCTATATCATTCTGGGTGATGGTAGGATGCTGCTTAAGGCTAGGGACATACCTGCCTGGGACACATACTCAGTGAGCTCTATATCATTCTGAGTGATGGTAGGATGCTGCTTAAGGCTAGGGACATACCTGCCTGGGACACATACTCAGTGAGCTCTATATCATTCTGGGTGATGGTAGGATGCTGCTTAAGGCTAGGGACATACCTGCCTGGGACACATACTCAGTGAGCTCTATATCATTCTGGGTGATGGTAGGATGCTGCTTAAGGCTAGGGACATACCTGCCTGGGACACATACTCAGTGAGCTCTATATCATTCTGGGTGATGGTAGGATGCTGCTTAAGGCTAGGGACATACCTGCCTGGGACACATACTCAGTGAGCTCTATATCATTCTGGGTGATGGTAGGATGCTGCTTAAGGCTAGGGACATACCTGCCTGGGACACATACTCAGTGAGCTCTATATCATTCTGGGTGATGGTAGGATGCTGCTTAAGGCTAGGGACATACCTGCCTGGGACACATACTCAGTGAGCTCTATATCATTCTGGGTGATGGTAGGATGCTGCTTAAGGCTAGGGACATACCTGCCTGGGACACATACTCAGTGAGCTCTATATCATTCTGAGTGATGGTAGGATGCTGCTTAAGGCTAGGGACATACCTGCCTGGGACACATACTCAGTGAGCTCTATATCATTCTGGGTGATGGTAGGATGCTGCTTAAGGCTAGGGACATACCTGCCTGGGACACATACTCAGTGAGCTCTATATCATTCTGGGTGATGGTAGGATGCTGCTTAAGGCTAGGGACATACCTGCCTGGGACACATACTCAGTGAGCTCTATATCATTCTGGGTGATGGTAGGATGCTGCTTAAGGCTAGGGACATACCTGCCTGGGACACATACTCAGTGAGCTCTATATCATTCTGGGTGATGGTAGGATGCTGCTTAAGGCTAGGGACATACCTGCCTGGGACACATACTCAGTGAGCTCTATATCATTCTGTGTGATGGTAGGATGCTGCTTAAGGCTAGGGACATACCTGCCTGGGACACATACTCAGTGAGCTCTATATCATTCTGGGTGATGGTAGGATGCTGCTTAAGGCTAGGGACATACCTGCCTGGGACACATACTCAGTGAGCTCTATATCATTCTGGGTGATGGTAGGATGCTGCTTAAGGCTAGGGACATACCTGCCTGGGACACATACTCAGTGAGCTCTATATCATTCTGGGTGATGGTAGGATGCTGCTTAAGGCTAGGGACATACCTGCCTGGGACACATACTCAGTGAGCTCTATATCATTCTGAGTGATGGTAGGATGCTGCTTAAGGCTAGGGACATACCTGCCTGGGACACATACTCAGTGAGCTCTATATCATTCTGGGTGATGGTAGGATGCTGCTTAAGGCTAGGGACATACCTGCCTGGGACACATACTCAGTGAGCTCTATATCATTCTGGGTGATGGTAGGATGCTGCTTAAGGCTAGGGACATACCTGCCTGGGACACATACTCAGTGAGCTCTATATCATTCTGGGTGATGGTATGATGCTGCTTAAGGCTAGGGACACACCTGCCTGGGACACATACTCAGTGAGCTCTATATCATTCTGGGTGATGGTCGGATGCTGCTTAAGGCTAGGGACATACCTGCCTGGGACACATACTCAGTGACTCTATATCATTCTGGGTGATGGTAGGATGCTGCTTAAGGCTAGGGACATACCTGCCTGGGACACATACTCAGTGAGCTCTATATCATTCTGGGTGATGGTAGGATGCTGCTTAAGGCT
This sequence comes from Protopterus annectens, assembly GCF_019279795.1. Taxonomy (NCBI): domain Eukaryota; kingdom Metazoa; phylum Chordata; order Ceratodontiformes; family Protopteridae; genus Protopterus; species Protopterus annectens. The sequence continues at coordinate 759,125,382 of NC_056736.1, forward strand.
AGGGACATACCTGCCTGGGACACATACAGTGAGCTCTATATCATTCTGGGTGATGGTAGGATGCTGCTTAAGGCTAGGGACATACCTGCCTGGGACACATACTCAGTGAGCTCTATATCATTCTGGGTGATGGTAGGATGCTGCTTAAGGCTAGGGACATACCTGCCTGGGACACATACTCAGTGAGCTCTATATCATTCTGGGTGATGGTAGGATGCTGCTTAAGGCTAGGGACATACCTGCCTGGGACACATACTCAGTGAGCTCTATATCATTCTGGGTGATGGTAGGATGCTGCTTAAGGCTAGGGACATACCTGCCTGGGACACATACTCAGTGAGCTCTATATCATTCTGAGTGATGGTAGGATGCTGCTTAAGGCTAGGGACATACCTGCCTGGGACACATACTCAGTGAGCTCTATATCATTCTGGGTGATGGTAGGATGCTGCTTAAGGCTAGGGACATACCTGCCTGGGACACATACTCAGTGAGCTCTATATCATTCTGGGTGATGGTAGGATGCTGCTTAAGGCTAGGGACATACCTGCCTGGGACACATACTCAGTGAGCTCTATATCATTCTGTGTGATGGTAGGATGCTGCTTAAGGCTAGGGACATACCTGCCTGGGACACATACTCAGTGAGCTCTATATCATTCTGGGTGATGGTAGGATGCTGCTTAAGGCTAGGGACATACCTGCCTGGGACACATACTCAGTGAGCTCTATATCATTCTGGGTGATGGTAGGATGCTGCTTAAGGCTAGGGACATACCTGCCTGGGACACATACTCAGTGAGCTCTATATCATTCTGGGTGATGGTAGGATGCTGCTTAAGGCTAGGGACATACCTGCCTGGGACACATACTCAGTGAGCTCTATATCATTCTGGGTGATGGTAGGATGCAGCTTAAGGCTAGGGTCATACCTGCCTGGGACACATACTCAGTGAGCTCTATATCATTCTGGGTGATGGTAGGATGCTGCTTAAGGCTAGGGACATACCTGCCTGGGACACATACTCAGTGAGCTCTATATCATTCTGGGTGATGGTAGGATGCTGCTTAAGGCTAGGGACATACCTGCCTGGGACACATACTCAGTGAGCTCTATATCATTCTGGGTGATGGTAGGATGCTGCTTAAGGCTAGGGACATACCTGCCTGGGACACATACTCAGTGAGCTCTATATCATTCTGGGTGATGGTAGGATGCTGCTTAAGGCTAGGGACATACCTGCCTGGGACACATACTCAGTGAGCTCTATATCATTCTGGGTGATGGTAGGATGCTGCTTAAGGCTAGGGACATACCTGCCTGGGACACATACTCAGTGAGCTCTATATCATTCTGGGTGATGGTAGGATGCTGCTTAAGGCTAGGGACATACCTGCCTGGGACACATACTCAGTGAGCTCTATATCATTCTGGGTGATGGTAGGATGCTGCTTAAGGCTAGGGACATACCTGCCTGGGACACATACTCAGTGAGCTCTATATCATTCTGAGTGATGGTAGGATGCTGCTTAAGGCTAGGGACATACCTGCCTGGGACACATACTCAGTGAGCTCTATATCATTCTGGGTGATGGTAGGATGCTGCTTAAGGCTAGGGACATACCTGCCTGGGACACATACTCAGTGAGCTCTATATCATTCTGGGTGATGGTAGGATGCTGCTTAAGGCTAGGGACATACCTGCCTGGGACACATACTCAGTGAGCTCTATATCATTCTGGGTGATGGTAGGATGCTGCTTAAGGCTAGGGACATACCTGCCTGGGACACATACTCAGTGAGCTCTATATCATTCTGGGTGATGGTAGGATGCTGCTTAAGGCTAGGGACATACCTGCCTGGGACACATACTCAGTGAGCTCTATATCATTCTGAGTGATGGTAGGATGCTGCTTAAGGCTAGGGACATACCTGCCTGGGACACATACTCAGTGAGCTCTATATCATTCTGGGTGATGGTAGGATGCTGCTTAAGGCTAGGGACATACCTGCCTGGGACACATACTCAGTGAGCTCTATATCATTCTGGGTGATGGTAGGATGCTGCTTAAGGCTAGGGACATACCTGCCTGGGACACATACTCAGTGAGCTCTATATCATTCTGGGTGATGGTAGGATGCTGCTTAAGGCTAGGGACATACCTGCCTGGGACACATACTCAGTGAGCTCTATATCATTCTGGGTGATGGTAGGATGCTGCTTAAGGCTAGGGACATACCTGCCTGGGACACATACTCAGTGAGCTCTATATCATTCTGGGTGATGGTAGGATGCTGCTTAAGGCTAGGGACATACCTGCCTGGGACACATACTCAGTGAGCTCTATATCATTCTGGGTGATGGTAGGATGCTGCTTAAGGCTAGGGACATACCTGCCTGGGACACATACTCAGTGAGCTCTATATCATTCTGGGTGATGGTAGGATGCTGCTTAAGGCTAGGGACATACCTGCCTGGGACACATACTCAGTGAGCTCTATATCATTCTGGGTGAGGTTAGGATGCTGCTTAAGGCTAGGGACATACCTGCCTGGGACACATACTCAGTGAGCTCTATATCATTCTGGGTGATGGTAGGATGCTGCTTAAGGCTAGGGAAATACCTGCCTGGGACACATACTCAGTGAGCTCTATATCATTCTGGGTGATGGTAGGATGCTGCTTAAGGCTAGGGACATACCTGCCTGGGACACATACTCAGTGAGCTCTATATCATTCTGGGTGATGGTAGGATGCTGCTTAAGGCTAGGGACATACCTGCCTGGGACACATACTCAGTGAGCTCTATATCATTCTGGGTGATGGTAGGATGCTGCTTAAGGCTAGGGACATACCTGCCTGGGACACATACTCAGTGAGCTCTATATCATTCTGGGTGATGGTAGGATGCTGCTTAAGGCTAGGGACATACCTGCCTGGGACACATACTCAGTGAGCTCTATATCATTCTGGGTGATGGTAGGATGCTGCTTAAGGCTAGGGACATACCTGCCTGGGACACATACTCAGTGAGCTCTATATCATTCTGGGTGATGGTAGGATGCTGCTTAAGGCTAGGGACATACCTGCCTGGGACACATACTCAGTGAGCTCTATATCATTCTGGGTGATGGTAGGATGCTGCTTAAGGCTAGGGACATACCTGCCTGGGACACATACTCAGTGAGCTCTATATCATTCTGAGTGATGGTAGGATGCTGCTTAAGGCTAGGGACATACCTGCCTGGGACACATACTCAGTGAGCTCTATATCATTCTGGGTGATGGTAGGATGCTGCTTAAGGCTAGGGACATACCTGCCTGGGACACATACTCAGTGAGCTCTATATCATTCTGAGTGATGGTAGGATGCTGCTTAAGGCTAGGGACATACCTGCCTGGGACACATACTCAGTGAGCTCTATATCATTCTGAGTGATGGTAGGATGCTGCTTAAGGCTAGGGACATACCTGCCTGGGACACATACTCAGTGAGCTCTATATCATTCTGGGTGATGGTAGGATGCTGCTTAAGGCTAGGGACATACCTGCCTGGGACACATACTCAGTGAGCTCTATATCATTCTGGGTGATGGTAGGATGCTGCTTAAGGCTAGGGACATACCTGCCTGGGACACATACTCAGTGAGCTCTATATCATTCTGTGTGATGGTAGGATGCTGCTTAAGGCTAGGGACATACCTGCCTGGGACACATACTCAGTGAGCTCTATATCATTCTGGGTGATGGTAGGATGCTGCTTAAGGCTAGGGACATACCTGCCTGGGACACATACTCAGTGAGCTCTATATCATTCTGAGTGATGGTAGGATGCTGCTTAAGGCTAGGGACATACCTGCCTGGGACACATACTCAGTGAGCTCTATATCATTCTGGGTGATGGTAGGATGCTGCTTAAGGCTAGGGACATACCTGCCTGGGACACATACTCAGTGAGCTCTATATCATTCTGGGTGATGGTAGGATGCTGCTTAAGGCTAGGGACATACCTGCCTGGGACACATACTCAGTGAGCTCTATATCATTCTGGGTGATGGTAGGATGCTGCTTAAGGCTAGGGACATACCTGCCTGGGACACATACTCAGTGAGCTCTATATCATTCTGGGTGATGGTAGGATGCTGCTTAAGGCTAGGGACATACCTGCCTGGGACACATACTCAGTGAGCTCTATATCATTCTGGGTGATGGTAGGATGCTGCTTAAGGCTAGGGACATACCTGCCTGGGACACATACTCAGTGAGCTCTATATCATTCTGGGTGATGGTAGGATGCTGCTTAAGGCTAGGGACATACCTGCCTGGGACACATACTCAGTGAGCTCTATATCATTCTGGGTGATGGTAGGATGCTGCTTAAGGCTAGGGACATACCTGCCTGGGACACATACTCAGTGAGCTCTATATCATTCTGTGTGATGGTAGGATGCTGCTTAAGGCTAGGGACATACCTGCCTGGGACACATACTCAGTGAGCTCTATATCATTCTGGGTGATGGTAGGATGCTGCTTAAGGCTAGGGACATACCTGCCTGGGACACATACTCAGTGAGCTCTATATCATTCTGGGTGATGGTAGGATGCTGCTTAAGGCTAGGGACATACCTGCCTGGGACACATACTCAGTGAGCTCTATATCATTCTGAGTGATGGTAGGATGCTGCTTAAGGCTAGGGACATACCTGCCTGGGACACATACTCAGTGAGCTCTATATCATTCTGGGTGATGGTAGGATGCTGCTTAAGGCTAGGGACATACCTGCCTGGGACACATACTCAGTGAGCTCTATATCATTCTGGGTGATGGTAGGATGCTGCTTAAGGCTAGGGACATACCTGCCTGGGACACATACTCAGTGAGCTCTATATCATTCTGGGTGATGGTAGGATGCTGCTTAAGGCTAGGGACATACCTGCCTGGGACACATACTCAGTGAGCTCTATATCATTCTGTGTGATGGTAGGATGCTGCTTAAGGCTAGGGACATACCTGCCTGGGACACATACTCAGTGAGCTCTATATCATTCTGGGTGATGGTAGGATGCTGCTTAAGGCTAGGGACATACCTGCCTGGGACACATACTCAGTGAGCTCTATATCATTCTGGGTGATGGTAGGATGCTGCTTAAGGCTAGGGACATACCTGCCTGGGACACATACTCAGTGAGCTCTATATCATTCTGAGTGATGGTAGGATGCTGCTTAAGGCTAGGGACATACCTGCCTGGGACACATACTCAGTGAGCTCTATATCATTCTGAGTGATGGTAGGATGCTGCTTAAGGCTAGGGACATACCTGCCTGGGACACATACTCAGTGAGCTCTATATCATTCTGAGTGATGGTAGGATGCTGCTTAAGGCTAGGGACATACCTGCCTGGGACACATACTCAGTGAGCTCTATATCATTCTGAGTGATGGTAGGATGCTGCTTAAGGCTAGGGACATACCTGCCTGGGACACATACTCAGTGAGCTCTATATCATTCTGGGTGATGGTAGGATGCTGCTTAAGGCTAGGGACATACCTGCCTGGGACACATACTCAGTGAGCTCTATATCATTCTGTGTGATGGTAGGATGCTGCTTAAGGCTAGGGACATACCTGCCTGGGACACATACTCAGTGAGCTCTATATCATTCTGTGTGATGGTAGGATGCTGCTTAAGGCTAGGGACATACCTGCCTGGGACACATACTCAGTGAGCTCTATATCATTCTGGGTGATGGTAGGATGCTGCTTAAGGCTAGGGACATACCTGCCTGGGACACATACTCAGTGAGCTCTATATCATTCTGAGTGATGGTAGGATGCTGCTTAAGGCTAGGGACATACCTGCCTGGGACACATACTCAGTGAGCTCTATATCATTCTGGGTGATGGTAGGATGCTGCTTAAGGCTAGGGACATACCTGCCTGGGACACATACTCAGTGAGCTCTATATCATTCTGGGTGATGGTAGGATGCTGCTTAAGGCTAGGGACATACCTGCCTGGGACACATACTCAGTGAGCTCTATATCATTCTGGGTGATGGTAGGATGCTGCTTAAGGCTAGGGACATACCTGCCTGGGACACATACTCAGTGAGCTCTATATCATTCTGGGTGATGGTAGGATGCTGCTTAAGGCTAGGGACATACCTGCCTGGGACACATACTCAGTGAGCTCTATATCATTCTGGGTGATGGTAGGATGCTGCTTAAGGCTAGGGACATACCTGCCTGGGACACATACTCAGTGAGCTCTATATCATTCTGTGTGATGGTAGGATGCTGCTTAAGGCTAGGGACATACCTGCCTGGGACACATACTCAGTGAGCTCTATATCATTCTGGGTGATGGTAGGATGCTGCTTAAGGCTAGGGACATACCTGCCTGGGACACATACTCAGTGAGCTCTATATCATTCTGAGTGATGGTAGGATGCTGCTTAAGGCTAGGGACATACCTGCCTGGGACACATACTCAGTGAGCTCTATATCATTCTGAGTGATGGTAGGATGCTGCTTAAGGCTAGGGACATACCTGCCTGGGACACATACTCAGTGAGCTCTATATCATTCTGGGTGATGGTAGGATGCTGCTTAAGGCTAGGGACATACCTGCCTGGGACACATACTCAGTGAGCTCTATATCATTCTGAGTGATGGTAGGATGCTGCTTAAGGCTAGGGACATACCTGCCTGGGACACATACTCAGTGAGCTCTATATCATTCTGGGTGATGGTAGGATGCTGCTTAAGGCTAGGGACATACCTGCCTGGGACACATACTCAGTGAGCTCTATATCATTCTGGGTGATGGTAGGATGCTGCTTAAGGCTAGGGACATACCTGCCTGGGACACATACTCAGTGAGCTCTATATCATTCTGGGTGATGGTAGGATGCTGCTTAAGGCTAGGGACATACCTGCCTGGGACACATACTCAGTGAGCTCTATATCATTCTGGGTGATGGTAGGATGCTGCTTAAGGCTAGGGACATACCTGCCTGGGACACATACTCAGTGAGCTCTATATCATTCTGGGTGATGGTAGGATGCTGCTTAAGGCTAGGGACATACCTGCCTGGGACACATACTCAGTGAGCTCTATATCATTCTGTGTGATGGTAGGATGCTGCTTAAGGCTAGGGACATACCTGCCTGGGACACATACTCAGTGAGCTCTATATCATTCTGGGTGATGGTAGGATGCTGCTTAAGGCTAGGGACATACCTGCCTGGGACACATACTCAGTGAGCTCTATATCATTCTGAGTGATGGTAGGATGCTGCTTAAGGCTAGGGACATACCTGCCTGGGACACATACTCAGTGAGCTCTATATCATTCTGGGTGATGGTAGGATGCTGCTTAAGGCTAGGGACATACCTGCCTGGGACACATACTCAGTGAGCTCTATATCATTCTGAGTGATGGTAGGATGCTGCTTAAGGCTAGGGACATACCTGCCTGGGACACATACTCAGTGAGCTCTATATCATTCTGGGTGATGGTAGGATGCTGCTTAAGGCTAGGGACATACCTGCCTGGGACACATACTCAGTGAGCTCTATATCATTCTGGGTGATGGTAGGATGCTGCTTAAGGCTAGGGACATACCTGCCTGGGACACATACTCAGTGAGCTCTATATCATTCTGGGTGATGGTAGGATGCTGCTTAAGGCTAGGGACATACCTGCCTGGGACACATACTCAGTGAGCTCTATATCATTCTGTGTGATGGTAGGATGCTGCTTAAGGCTAGGGACATACCTGCCTGGGACACATACTCAGTGAGCTCTATATCATTCTGGGTGATGGTAGGATGCTGCTTAAGGCTAGGGACATACCTGCCTGGGACACATACTCAGTGAGCTCTATATCATTCTGGGTGATGGTAGGATGCTGCTTAAGGCTAGGGACATACCTGCCTGGGACACATACTCAGTGAGCTCTATATCATTCTGAGTGATGGTAGGATGCTGCTTAAGGCTAGGGACATACCTGCCTGGGACACATACTCAGTGAGCTCTATATCATTCTGAGTGATGGTAGGATGCTGCTTAAGGCTAGGGACATACCTGCCTGGGACACATACTCAGTGAGCTCTATATCATTCTGGGTGATGGTAGGATGCTGCTTAAGGCTAGGGACATACCTGCCTGGGACACATACTCAGTGAGCTCTATATCATTCTGGGTGATGGTAGGATGCTGCTTAAGGCTAGGGACATACCTGCCTGGGACACATACTCAGTGATCTCTATAATATTCTGGTTATGGTAGGATGCTGCTTAAGGCTAGGGACATACCTGCCTGGGACACATACTCAGTGAGCTCTATATCATTCTGGGTGATGGTAGGATGCTGCTTAAGGCTAGGGACATACCTGCCTGGGACACATACTCAGTGAGCTCTATATCATTCTGAGTGATGGTAGGATGCTGCTTAAGGCTAGGGACATACCTGCCTGGGACACATACTCAGTGAGCTCTATATCATTCTGAGTGATGGTAGGATGCTGCTTAAGGCTAGGGACATACCTGCCTGGGACACATACTCAGTGAGCTCTATATCATTCTGAGTGATGGTAGGATGCTGCTTAAGGCTAGGGACATACCTGCCTGGGACACATACTCAGTGAGCTCTATATCATTCTGGGTGATGGTAGGATGCTGCTTAAGGCTAGGGACATACCTGCCTGGGACACATACTCAGTGAGCTCTATATCATTCTGAGTGATGGTAGGATGCTGCTTAAGGCTAGGGACATACCTGCCTGGGACACATACTCAGTGAGCTCTATATCATTCTGTGTGATGGTAGGATGCTGCTTAAGGCTAGGGACATACCTGCCTGGGACACATACTCAGTGAGCTCTATATCATTCTGGGTGATGGTAGGATGCTGCTTAAGGCTAGGGACATACCTGCCTGGGACACATACTCAGTGAGCTCTATATCATTCTGAGTGATGGTAGGATGCTGCTTAAGGCTAGGGACATACCTGCCTGGGACACATACTCAGTGAGCTCTATATCATTCTGGGTGATGGTAGGATGCTGCTTAAGGCTAGGGACATACCTGCCTGGGACACATACTCAGTGAGCTCTATATCATTCTGTGTGATGGTAGGATGCTGCTTAAGGCTAGGGACATACCTGCCTGGGACACATACTCAGTGAGCTCTATATCATTCTGTGTGATGGTAGGATGCTGCTTAAGGCTAGGGACATACCTGCCTGGGACACATACTCAGTGAGCTCTATATCATTCTGGGTGATGGTAGGATGCTGCTTAAGGCTAGGGACATACCTGCCTGGGACACATACTCAGTGAGCTCTATATCATTCTGGGTGATGGTAGGATGCTGCTTAAGGCTAGGGACATACCTGCCTGGGACACATACTCAGTGAGCTCTATATCATTCTGAGTGATGGTAGGATGCTGCTTAAGGCTAGGGACATACCTGCCTGGGACACATACTCAGTGAGCTCTATATCATTCTGAGTGATGGTAGAATGCTGCTTAAGGCTAGGGACATACCTGCCTGGGACACATACTCAGTGAGCTCTATATCATTCTGAGTGATGGTAGGATGCTGCTTAAGGCTTGGGACATACCTGCATGGGACACATACTCAGTGAGCTCTATATCATTCTGGGTGATGGTAGGATGCTGCTTAAGGCTAGGGACATACCTGCCTGGGACACATACTCAGTGAGCTCCATCACCTGCATGGGACACATACTCAGTTAGCTCTATATCATTCTGTGTGATGGTAGGATGCTGCTTAAGGCTAGGGACATACCTGCCTGGGACACATGTTCAGTGAGCTCTATATCATTCGGTGTGATGGTAGGATGCTGCTTAAGGCTAAGGACATACCTGCCTGGGACACATACTCAGTGAGCTCTATATCATTCTGGGTGATGGTAGGATGCTGCTTAAGGCTAGGGACATGCCTGCCTGGGACACATACTCAGTGAGCTCTATATCATTCTGTGTGATGGTAGGATGCTGCTTAAGGCTAGGGACATACCTGCCTGGGACACATACTCAGTGAGCTCTATATCATTCTGTGTGATGGTAGGATGCTGCTTAAGGCGAGGGACATACCTGCCTGGGACACATACTCAGTGAGCTCTATATCATTCTGTGTGATGGTAGGATGCTGCTTAAGGCTAGGGGACATACCTGCCTGGGACACATACTCAGTGAGCTCTATATCATTCTGGGTGATGGTAGGATGCTGCTTAAGGCTGGGGTCATACCTGCCTGGGACACATACTCAGTGATCTCTATATCATTCTGAGTGATGGTAGGATGCTGCTTAAGGCTGGGGACATACCTGCCTGGGAAAAATACTCAGTGAGCTCTATATCATTCTGAGTGATGGTAGGATGCTGCTTAAGGCTTGGGGCATACCTGCCTGGGACACATACTCAGTGAGCTCTATATCATTCTGGGTGATGGTAGGATGCTGCTTAAGGCTAGGGACATACCTGCCTGGGACACATACTCAGTGAGCTCTATATCATTCTGAGTGATGGTAGGATGCTGCTTAAGGCTAGGGACATACCTGCCTGGGACACATACTCAGTGAGCTCTATATCATTCTGAGTGATGGTAGGATGCTGCTTAAGGCTAGGGACATACCTGCATGGGACACATACTCAGTGAGCTCTATATCATTCTGAGTGATGGTAGGATGCTGCTTAAGGCTAGGGACATACCTTCCTGGGACACATACTCAGTGAGCTCTATATCATTCTGTGTGATGGTAGGATGCTGCTTAAGGCTAGGGACATACCTGCATGGGACACATACTCAGTGAGCTCTATATCATTCTGTGTGATGGTAGGATGCTGCTTACGGCTGGGGACATACCTGCCTGGGACACATACTCAGTGAGCTCTATATCATTCTGGGTGGTGGTAGGCTGCTGCTTAAGGCTAGGGACATACCTGCCTGGGACACATACTCAGTGAGCTCTATATCATTCTGGGTGATGGTAGGATGCTGCTTAAGGCTAAGGACATACCTGCCTGGGACACATACTCAGTGAGCTCTATATCATTCTGTGTGATGGTACGATGCTGCTTAAGGCTAGGGACATACCTGCCTTAGACACATACTCAGTGAGTTTTATATATCATTCTGAGTGATGGTAGGATGCTGCTTAAGGCTAGGGACATACCTGCCTGGGACACATACTCAGTGACTCTATATCATTCTGAGTGATGGTAGGATGCTGCTTAAGGCTAGGGACTTACCTGCCTGGGACACATACTCAGTGACCTCTATATCATTCTGAGTGATGGTGGGATGCTGCTTAAGGCTAGGGACATACCTGCCTGGGACACATACAGTGAGCTCTATATCATTCTGTGTGATGGTAGGATGCTGCTTAAGGCGAGGGACATACCTGCCTGGGACACATACTCAGTGAGCTCTATATCATCCTGAGTGATGGTAGGATGCTGCTTAAGGCTGGGGACATACCTGCCTGGGACACATACAGTGAGCTCTATATCATTCTGTGTGATGGTAGGATGCTGCTTAAGGCGAGGGACATACCTGCCTGGGACACATACTCAGTGAGCTCTATATCATCCTGGGTGATGGTAGGATGCTGCTTAAGGCTGGGGACATACCTGCATGGGACACATACTCAGTGAGCTCTATATCATTCTGTGTGATGGTAGGATGCTGCTTAAGGCTAGTGACATACCTGCCTGGGACACATACTCAGTGAGCTCTATATCATTCTGGGTGATGGTAGGCTGCTGCTTAAGGCGAGGGACACACCTGCCTGGGACACATACTCAGTGAGCTCTATATCATTCTGAGTGATGGTAGAATGCTGCTTAAGGCTAGGGACATACCTGCCTGGGACACATACTCAGTGACTCTATATCATTCTGGGTGATGGTAGGATGCTGCTTAAGGCTAGGGACATACCTGCCTGGGACACATTCTCAGTGATCTCTATATCATTCTGTGTGATGGTAGAATGCTGCTTAAGGCGAGGGACATACCTGCCTGGGACACATACTCAGTGAGCTCTATATCATTCTGTGTGATGGTAGGATGCTGCTTAAGGTGAGGGACATACCTGCCGGGGACACATACTCAGTGAGCTCTATATCATTCTGTGTGATGGTAGGATGCTGCTTAAGGCGAGGGACATACCTGCCTGGGACACATACTCATTGAGCTCTATATCATTCTGTGTGATGGTAGGATGCTGCTTAAGGCTAGGGACATACCTGCCTGGGACACATACTCAGTGACCTCTATATCATTCTGTGTGATGGTAGGATGCTGCTTAAGGCTGGGGTCATACCTGCCTGGGACACATACTCAGTGAGCTCTATATCATTCTGGCTGATGGTAGGATGCTGCTTAAGGCTAGGGGACATACCTGCCTGGGACACATACTCAGTGAGCTGTATATCATTCTGAGTGATGGTAGGATGCTGCTTAAGGCTAGTGAGATACCTGCCTGGGACACATACTCAGTGATCTCTATATCATTCTGAGTGATGGTAGGATGCTGCTTAAGGCGAGGCACATACCTGCCTGGGACACATACTCAGTGAGCTTTATATCATTCTGTGTGATGGTAGGATGCTGCTTAAGGCTGGGGACATACCTGCCTGGGAAAAATACTCAGTGACTCTATATCATTCTGAGTGATGGTAGGATGCTGCTTAAGGCGAGGCACATACCTGCCTGGGACACATACTCAGTGAGCTCTATATCATTCTGGGTGATGGTAGGATGCTGCTTAAGGCTAGGGACATACCTGCCTGGGACACATACTCAGTGAGCTCTATATCATTCTGTGTGATGGTAGGATGCTGCTTAAGGCGAGGGACATACCTGCCTGGGACACATACTTAGTGAACTCTATATCATTCTGTGTGATGGTAGGATGCTGCTTAAGGCTAGGGACATACCTGCCTGGAACACATACTCAGTGAGCTCTATAACATTCTGGGTGATGGTAGGATGCTGCTTAAGGCTAGGGACATACCTGCCTGGGACACATACTCAGTGAGCTCTATATCATTCTGAGTGATGGTAGGATGCTGCTTAAGGCAAGGGTCATACCTGCCTGGGACACATACTCAGTGAGCTCTATATCATTCTGAGTGATGGTAGAATGCTGCTTAAGGCTAGGGACATACCTGCCTGGGACACATACTCAGTGAGCTCTATATCATTCTGAGTGATGGTAGGATGCTGCTTAAGGCTGGGGACATACCTGCCTGGGAAAAATACTCAGTGACTCTATATCATTCTGTGTGATGGTAGGATGCAGCTTAAGGCTAGGGACATACCTGCCTGGGACACATACTCAGTGAGCTCTATATCATTCTGGGTGATGGTAGGATGCTGCTTAAGGCTAGGGACATACCTGCCTGGGACACATACTCAGTGAGCTCTATATCATTCTGTGTGATGGTAGGATGCTGCTTAAGGCGAGGGACATACCTGCCTGGGACACATACTTAGTGAACTCTATATCATTCTGTGTGATGGTAGGATGCTGCTTAAGGCTAGGGACATACCTGCCTGGGACACATACTCAGTGAGCTCTATAACATTCTGGGTGATGATAGGATGCTGCTTAAGGCTAGGGACATACCTGCCTGGGACACATACTCAGTGAGCTCTATATCATTCTGAGTGATGGTAGGATGCTGCTTAAGGCAAGGGTCATACCTGCCTGGGACACATACTCAGTGAGCTGTATATCATTCTGAGTGATGGTAGAATGCTGCTTAAGGCTAGGGACATACCTGCCTGGGACACATACTCAGTGAGCTCTATATCATTCTGAGTGATGGTAGGATGCTGCTTAAAGCTAGGGACATACCTGCATGGGACACATACTCAGTGAGCTCTATATCATTCTGGGTGATGGTAGGATGCTGCTTAAGGCTAGGGACATACCTGCCTGGGATACATACTCATTGATCTCTATATCATTCTGGGTGATGGTAGGATGCTGCTTAAGGCTGGGGTCATACCTGCCTGGGACACATACTCAGTGAGCTCTATATCATTCTGGGTGATGGTAGGATGCTGCTTAAGGCTAGGGACACACCAGCCTGGGACACATACTCAGTGATCTCTATATCATTCTGTGTGATGGTAGGATGCTGCTTAAGGCTAGGGACATACCTGCCTGAGACACATGCTCAGTGATCTCTATATCATTCTGAGTGATGGTAGGATGCTGCTTAAGGCTAGGGACATACCTGCCTGGGACACGTACTCAGTGAGCTCTATATCATTCTGAGTGATGGTGGGATGCTGCTTAAGGCTAGGGACATACCTGCCTGGGACACATACTCAGTGAGCTCTATATCATTCTGAGTGATGGTAGGATGCTGCTTAAGGCTAGGAACATACCTGCATGGGAGATATATTCAGCAAGCTGAATCATGTCTGTCTTGCTATAGTCCAGTGAGGTACATCTGATGATGTTCACACTGCCATGAACTAGGCCAGAGTGATAACAGTACCTGTTTTGGAGTGACTTGACTGCATGGGTGATATGGCAGATTCTGGGACCTGACTAAAAAGTAAGACTGACTTTCTCCTTATCCATTATGGTGAGAGGCACATCTGTGTGTCTCATGATGGAGTCTCCTATGAGTAATATGTTCAGTTTATTGTAAAGCCTTAGTGGTTACAAGACACTGGTGTGTGGACTATGTATGTTCTGTGATGTGTAGGTTTCTGGTTCTCATGTTTTTGCCTATGAGGTGTCCTTTGTTTGTATTTTTGTTTTGTTGAGGACCTCCACTTATGTGGGTGTGTGTTGTGTATTTGTGGGTGATGTTTACTGACTCCATACACTGCAGGGAGCCTATGTTACAATTTGTTCTGGTGTGGACATTCTTCATTTGTCTGGCCAGTGGTTCCCCTTCCCCTTATGTGTGTCTCTTTGTCCTTCTGTAGTCCAGTCATAGGCTTTGCCCACAGTGGCTGCTGTTATATATTTGTATTTCTGGTGTAAGTGGGGTAGACACCATAACATCACACATAGGGCTATGGGCTTCACACATTTGAGTGTACCTATTTTGCAGGTTGTCCATCATTGCATCACTACATCTGGTGTGGTCCTCAGATGGTTTGTGTTGCTATGTTATTATGAGGCTACATGTGTCATCAGACAATTTGTGTTGATATGTTATTATGAGGCTACATGTTGGCCCTAGCTATCAACCTGTCACAACTGACATCTGGACAGGCCCATATATGAAAGTCAGACACAGGCCCACACATGGAAACAGGGTGTTAATAATGCTCTGCCAAACAAAGACAGTTGGGAGACCGGTTTTGTATTTGCTTGCTTTTTCTTATGTGTATGACATCTGCTTCTCCACTCTCTGCCCTTGATGTTTTGACAGGAACCTTTCTTGTTTTGCACATAGTTTGGCAGGCAAATGCAATATTAGGTTCATAGGTTCTTAGGTTCATAGGTTGGTACTAGGCTATCAGCCCTAAGGCCTATATAAGCCTAGCCATAACAATTCCCTGTCTATTTCTTCCCACAAAATTTACTTCCCTGGACCCCTGTCTGGCAGGTCAACTGACATGATCCCTGGGGTGACTTTCCTATCTCCCATCCAATCATCAAGGTTCTTTTTTAAGAGGGCCAAAGAAGCACTCTGCTTGACATGTATGGGCAGTCTAATCCAGAGTCACCTATCCCTCCAGTATGTTTTGTTCATTGTAATGACAAGGTTTAGATCCCTGAAGCATGTGGCTCTGAGGGATTGGGATTTCTTTAAGTGTAGCTTGTCCAACAGCTCTGGGTTTGACAAGGCCTTGTATGTTAAGCAGAGATCACCTCTGAGTAGACGATATGCAACAGAGTATAGCTGGAGATTTTTAGGTGGTCAGCATAGGGCATCTGCTTTAGGCCTGTGATTATTTTAGTGAGGTATTTCTGCAGCCTTTCCAGTTGTTACAGATGTCTTGAGAGGTACATACCAAATGGGCTGTTGTATTCTATAATGGGTCTAATGAGGGATGAGTACAATAGGGCAATGACCTCCTTTTTTCTAAATGAAAAACCCTTAGTGATGAGGTGTGCCACATACAAGAATTTCCTGACTGTTGTGGCAATGTGGTTATCGAAGGTGAAACCACTGTCCACCTTTGTCCCTAAGTCTCTTATCACACTTTCGGTGTTTAGTGTACTGCTACCTATGTAGTAATTCATGGGTACATTTTTTTTTCCCAAAGGGGATAACTATACATTTCTTGGCATTGAGCTTGAGCCCATGGCTCTGGCACCAAGCATCTGTTTCTGTAAGGCCCTTTTGTAGAATATCCACATCATTTGGGGATTCAATAATGCTCCCAGTTTGCAGTCATCTGCAAACTTTGTTAGCCAGAGTCCCTTAGTGTTGGCCTGTACTTCAGACAAATAGATGCCAAACAAGAGCTGTCCCAGGACTGAACCCCGAGATACTCCACTTGTCACTTGTCTGGAGCTGGATTTGGAGTTGGCTACTTTTACAGTGTGGGTTCTGTCAGTAAGCCATTTGCCAAACCATCAAGTGATGTAGGGATTAATGCCCAGCTTAGTAACTTTATCTATGATTCCAGAGTGGGGGATGGTGTTGAAGGCCTTGGCGAGGTCCAGATAGGCTGTGTGGACCGACTTACCCTTGTCCACAGCTCTGGAGACTGATTCAAAGAAGTCAGTCAGGTTCAGGAGACAAGATCAGCGCTTCACAAATCTAAACTGGGTGGGATCCAGTGTTTGAAGTTTTCCAATGTCTTTGATTATAAGTTCCATGATAATATGTTACATGGACTTACAGATCAGGCTCGTTAGACTGATGGGGCGGTAGTTCTCAGGATCCAAGGTGGATCCCCCCTTGTGGAGTATAATAACTGTAGCTGTGCATCAGTGGGCACAAAGCCTGAGATGATGATTTGATTAAAAATGACACTTAGGTGATGTAGCAGTTCATTTTGTAGTTCATGTAGTACACAGCCTGAGATGTTGTCTGGTCCCATGGATGCTGTATTAATAGCTTTGGAGAGTACAGTTTTTACCTGTGTGGTCATTATTACTGGAATTTGGCAATCTTTCAGTACTGAGATGGGCCCTTTAGTGGGTGAAAGAGGCGTGAAGTTGACACTGAATCAATCTGCCAGGATATTGTCAATATCCTTGGGATCAGTATATTTAATGCCATTCTGTTGTAGTTCAGAGCAGATCTGAACATTGCCATTTGGATTCTTGACATAGCCATAGAATTCCTTGTGGCTGTCTTTGGAATCTTTGGCAATTTTATTTTCATAACTAGCTTTGGAGGATTTTATGAGGGATTTCAGCTTCTTGCTGAGGTTGCTAAGGGAGTTTTTTGCATCCTGGGATTTTCCTCTTTTCTATAACAGTTTCTTCCTTTCGTTGTAAAGTTTGTTTATGGCAGGGGACCACCAGATCAGCTTCCTTTTTTTTTGGAGGAGAGTGTCTTGGTTCTATTTGGGATGGCATGATTCATGCACTAGTGGATGTGCTCATACAGTGCCTTAGCATAGGATTCTGCAGTCGAACTTTCAGTTCCAGTCTGCATGGGTGTCATGAAGTTTGTCACTTCTCACTTGAGTAGCATGAAGTTGGCTTTGGAGAATTTTTTTACGGAGGTTTCCTTACTGGGGGGGGGGTGGAGGAGGGATGTGGATGTCAAGGGTGATTAGCTTATGGTCAGACCTGACCAACGAGGGGGTGACCATAGGTGTGTAGCATCGATTTCCCATGTTGGTAATGACCAGGTCTAGGATATTGGAGCCCCTGGTGGGACTATGGATTAGTTGAGCCAGGGCATTGGAATTTATGAATTCCAAGAACCGTTGGGCAAAGGTGTTGGTACATGAGTATTTTTCCCAGTTAATGGCATGGTAGTTAAAATTACCAAGTAGTAGGGTGTTTGGTTATATCTTAATATTTTCCAGTATGTTTAGAAATGTGTATTGAGAATCTTGGGGCATGGTGTGCGGTCTGTAGCAAGCTACAATTTTGATTGCTGTCTTACCTAGTGTTAGTTGCACCTGGAGAATTTCAGACACATTGTGTTGGGTAACTAGCCTGGTGGTGTGAATATCCTTAGTGAATATGGACACTCCTCCACCTTTAGTGTTTCGGTCCTAGTTTGGTGGCCGAAAAGTGTGGTAAGAGTTGTAGCCTGGTATTGCAGGGGTGCTGTCTGGAGCCTTGAACCAGGTCTCAGTTACTGCACAGATATCTATGTTCTCCATTTTTAGGAGTGCCTCATGAGAGTGCATTTTGAGGTTTAGACTTCTAGCATTGAGTAGCATTACCTTCAGATTTTGCATGCTTGTACCTATTACGGTGGTGGTTTTGACCTTTGCACTTTACTTAAAAAAGGCACTATAGGAGTGGCAAGAGCCTTAGCCAGTAACCTGAATCCCAGAGGTGACAGGTGCAGACCACCTCTGGCAACGCATCGTGGTCTATTGATCATGCCATCCCTGGCCGGCAGATACTGAGTCCCCCTTTGAATGACACCAGAAGCTTAGCCAATTGCTGAAGTCAATCATTTTGTTCTTATAATGTGGTATCATTCTGGGCAAAGGCAGGATGCTACTCAGGCCTAGGGCCATACCTGCCTGGGCCACATGATCCAAGACCTCTTCCATGTCTCTTTTCATGTAGTCCAGGGAGGTACGTCTCAAGTCATTCACTTTAAAATGGACAATTACAAAGTCATATTTGTACTTGTTGTGAAGTGACTTGAGTGCATGCATTATGTAGCAGATCCTGGCGCCCAACAGGCAGCTGACTGTAATTTTCTCCTTGTTCAGCCTGGTGAGTGGGACATCAGTGTGCCTGACTATAGAGTCACCTATGACTAAAGTGTTGGGTACGTTTTCTTGCCTTCAGGGCTGTTTTTGGGTGGCACACTGGTGTTGTGAGCTATGTGACACTGGTTGTGATTGGTGCTTGTTTGTGTTTCAGCTTCAGAGGTCCTTGTTGCTTGGGCAGGTTACTATTAAGGTCCTCCGTATATGAGGGCATAATTAGGACAAGCAGAACAGATATATGTGGCATGCCTGTGGTCCTTCTGTGACAGCCTGTCATTCCAGGGGTATGGATGGTGGCCAGTGACAAAGTAAGGTGGTGCCCGTTTATAATCTGGCAGTACACTGACTTTCAGATACCTGCTGTCCTACTAGGCACCATACCTCTCAACCTCTTAGAGCCACAAATCTGGACAAAGCTATTAATAATTGGGGGACAAAGATCCGAAAATAGGGACAGGTTTTAAATATTATTGCCCTTACAAACTTAGATGGTTGATACAATAACAGGTTTTGCATTAGCATGCATTTTTCTAAAGGGTATGAAGTCTGAAACTAAAATCTGTTATTATTTTCTGACTTTAGTCTTTAAAGGTTTGCCAATGATTTGCCAGAAAACCACAATTTCATGAAAAACAGACCAAGAATATGATGCAAAAATCTGGACATTCTGCAAACATCTGTACAGTTGAGAGGTATGCTAGGCACTGTGTAGGTTACACTAAGCTGTGTACTGTCCATATGTGTGGCCCCCTGTCCCTGACTTGTCCAGCTTTCCTGCAGTAATGGATATTGACTTCTGGGCAGTGTGCACAACTCCTACTGTAGGTGTAGCTGACATGCAAAATAGTTGGCACAGAAAGTCTTGGAACATGGACCCTGTCAACCACAGTACTGTTACTAGGCCACTAAGCCACAACATCCAAGAGTTAGTAGTGCTGCCCACTTCCTGACAGTATTAACCATGCATATACATAGCTCATTGACCCCTGCATATTGTGGACACGCAACAAGTTATCAAGTTGACTGGGACAGCCCTGGGAATGTGTGATTTGCTGCTATTACCCTATGAACATAAATGTTACTGCATTTCTATGGGAACACGGGTGCGTTGGGGGACATACCTGTCAACTGTACACATTTGCACAGACTGTGCAGATGTTGGCTTTTTTGGTTCCATTTAGCATAGTGTTGTGCCTGTTTTGGAGAATACTGGCATATCACTACAGACCAAAGGTTAGAATGTAATGGCAGACATTTGAGTTTCAGACTTCTTACCCTTCATAGACTTAATGCAACTGCAAGACCTGCTGTGACATCAGTGTATAAGTCTGTAAGAGGAATTTTCATCATTGTCCCTATTTGTGAGCCTTTGCCAGACATTTCTTTATATTTTTTATGGCTGACTTGCTGGGAGAGGCTGAAGGGTAAGTATGGGACACCAGCATTGACATCCATGCATGTGACCTATGATCCCCCCCCCCCAGTTTGTTAGTCTCCCACATATGCTGCAGTGAGTTTTGTCACCTAGAGAACTACTGCATACTCTGGGGATGTCAGTATTGGGATGCCATTTCCTGTTGTCCCACATAGCTGTCTACTGCTACCCCAGTAGGCCACCCTATTCCCTTGCATACATGCAGCGATACCTTAGATATGCTACCAAAACATACTATTACATTCATTTATTGTTAAGAAGAGTGACTTAGCTTGTGAATGCGGCAGTTGTGAAGATGATGCTTTAGGGCTGACTTTGTCAGATACATGCAGTACACAGCCTATACATGGTAAGGAACAGGTAGTGTGATGAGTGTGGCATCCATTTTACTGTGTGTGCAAGTTGGAGAGACGTGTCAGTCTCTGGGCCCCTAGGGTATCAGTGTATGTGCTATGCTTTGCCTTTTGCCAAGGCCAGGGTATACTGGGTATGCTTGCGTCTACCTACAGGGGCAAGCTCAGGGGGTTCCTCCTCCGATTCCCCCTGTGCCTGTGGGGACCTTGTCAATGGTGGGGGGGGGCTGTGTGCCCCTTGTCTGTGATCTTCCTGCTGCAGCTGTTTCTGCAGCATCATATTGTGTAGCATGGTACATACTATGAACATGTGTGCATATGTGCTGGAGAGTACTGCAGGGCTCCACCAGATATGTCAAGGCAGCTGAACCATGACTTGAGCATTCCAAACATACACTCTACAAGGTTCCTAGTTTGTGTGTGTGCCTCATTATGGCATTCTTCAGTGGATGTGTGTACATTTCTGATGAGTGTCATCATCTACAGTTCGAGTGCATAGCCAGCATCCCCCACAAGATGACCATATGGGATGTTCCCCCTGCCAAATGTCTATTACAGCTGTCAGCCATGCCAGATGTGAGAGTCGTGATAACTGCCAGGGCTGCCAGCACACGCATTCATGATAATGCCCTGGGCATTGCATATGACCTGGCAGTTGATGGAGTGATAGCCCTTGCGGCTGATGTGCACTCTACTGTCTTCACAGTGTAGTGCTTTGATGTGGATGTGAGTGCAGTCGATGGCACTCAGTACCTCTGGGTAGTGTGCTACATGGTGAAAGAGATGCATATTGCTGGTTCTGTCCTTAGGGGTGCTGGTGAAATAAATGTGCTCACTGGCATGCCCTAGCATGACATCCAGAACTGGTGGAGTACCCGGGATGCAGATGCCTGTGAGACCCCCATGATGTCCCCAGTAGGTCTTTGGAAAGTACCTGTAGCTATTATTCTTAAGGCTACACATACCTTGGTTTCAACTGGGATGGGTTCCCCTCTGTTAGCTCTGTGTATGAGGAGAGGCTGGCAGAGCTCAGCAAGTTGTTGTAGTATGTCCCTGTCCACCCTGTAGAGCTCTAGTATCTCCAGCTCATGTAGCCCCCGAAAGGTTACACTGGGTCTGAACAGTCTCCTCCTCCTCAGTCTAGGCCAGTTGTCACCATCATCCTCATCACTGCCTTCAGTCTGTAGCATGTAGAGATGTAGCAAAGCAGCAGCCCTTATCATTTTCCCAGTTAAAATTCCCAAATGTGTACTCCAATGGCACAGAGTTTGTGGGAAAAAACAGACTGAAGGGTGTCTGCATAGTTAATACTGGTGTGCTGCAGATGTTGCCTGTGTGATTGGCTGACTATGATACATTCCACCTCCCAGCTATATTATTGAGAGGTTTGAATGGGCCACTGTGTAAGGGCCTTATTACTTATTTGTAGTTGATTGCCTTTATTCTGATATTTCCCTTTTTTTTCACATTTACGCCCCTTTTAAGCCCCACAGTGCACCGCTCAAACTATTTCAGTGAGTGTAAACATTGCTGAGCAGAAAGGGCCCTCCCCTGGACATGAACATGCTCAGCATTTCTTGTACCAGCTAAGCATAGCTAAACAGTCCCAGACACACCCCCTTGCTTAGCTTTGCTTAGCTGAGCGCAAATAGAAGCCGCTGAGCTCCAATGTGCTTAAACCATGCATGACAGACCCCCTTTTCATGTCAGTTGCTTCTTCGGCTTACACCACCACATTATAGCTCCTACACAGTTTGTTACCCATGAACACCATCTCCCATTTTGCTATTCAATAAATTTAGCTCATTTACATACACCTACTGGCTTATATCCTAGTTACACCACTACACTGAAGCCTGTGTCCTTAGCAACCACTGTTACCTGTCATTGTTATGAGTCTGCATGCTGCCCAGTATAATGGCAAAATTAATGTTTCACGTTTTCACATTTAATTGCCTTTTTACACATTTTTTTTAAATTGTCTACATGATCGCATTTGCAAGCTGCTGCGCTCTGCTTAAACAGCCCCATATATATAAAAAAAAACTTTTGAGTTTTACAATTTTGCAACACTTTGGCATGCCAATGGCCATAATTTTGGCTATTGGAATCCCTAATGAACAAAATACATGCTTTACTTTAAGTTGTCATGCCCCCGTTTTTTATTTTTACAGTAATGTATGGGGTTACGGTTACTAACCACATTTCCGCTGCAGACATGGCTCCAACATGGATGCCTATCTGCTTCCTGGATCACAAACTGACCACATTTCCATGGTTTTCATCAGCAAATACCGTGGTATACATTATTCCATCGTGTCCATGCCAGAATAGTGCTGGAAGGCACTTGCATGCCCTCAGCCTTGTTACCTGGATCGCACAGCCTCTGAACTCCGTGTCACTATGTCGACACGGTGTGTTGGCTTTATTGAATCCCGGCCAATGTTTAATGCAATACTAGTATACATGTGAAAATATGCTGCACTCAGGAAGTTATCATTTTATTGTGTTAAATAATCCATATAATATGCTGCAATAAATCACAAACAACATGCACAATAAGAACAATGATAATGAAAAGGAAATCAGTTTGATTTCATCCAATTTCTTTCCTGAATAAGAAATGTTCTTTATTCATACCAAAATGGCTGCTCTTAAGCCGAATGACCCAATTTGTGTGCAATAAGGCCCTGTACTTGTCCATGAACGAGTTTGTGAGTTTGAGCTATTTTGGAGCAGGTATATAGACAGATATATATATATATATGTATATATATGGGTCTATGTCATTTCGGCGAAAATTCCTGACATAAGGTCTGAATCGCCGAAAGTCAATTTCGCCAAAAATAGTACTGACAGTGTATATGCCCTTTTCCCCCATTGTATTGCAATATTGGAGTGAGAATATTAATGTGTGAATAAGTTGGGGGTGTAGCACCCCACCTACTCAGGTTATAAACTACTTACCCTTTTTATAGGGACTGGACAATATAAAACAATACTAGACAATATTAAACTGTACTGGGTGGGGGGATATGTGCACCATGCCCCCTGTTGTGGGAGGCTGTGACCCCCACACACCCCTATTTTAATATTCTCACTCCAAGATCACAATACAGTGGGGGAAGAGGGCATATACACTGTCAGTACTATTTTCGGTGATTTGGACCCTATGTCAGAAATTTTCGGCGAAATGGATTTTCAGCAAAATGACACTGATCAATATATATATATATATATATATATATATATATATATATGTATATATATATATATATTTTTTTTAATTATTTTACATTTGTTTAACGGGAGAATCCAACTGGGTAGTTAACCCTTTTTTCATCAGAGGCCCAGGGGGAAAGCCCCAAGTTACAACCAAACTTTTACATCACGAATAACACTATATCTTATATAGTTCATCAATTAAATATGCAAATAAATAATGACATCATTACAATGAAATCTAAAAGGGCTAGCTAATACATGAACAAATATATATAGCATATCTTAAATACTCAATCAAAATGCAATAATAATAAAAAAATACATTTAAAATAAATAGTTTAAAAGTACATATTATCTCACAACTAATTTCCTATTCTTTAAAACAGGCTTAATAGTTATTTTGTCATTCAAGCCTGGGTTAATATGCACCCTAAACTTGATGATCCATCTCATTTCAATTCTTTCTGTGTAATTTCTAATGTTTCTGCCTCTCATATTAGATTTATTAACATAAAGAACCATGAACTTGAATAAATATGAATCATCCATTTCATTAACATGTTTAGAAAGTGCATTAATACTAGATTTAATACGTATTTGATATAAATGTTCTCTAATTCTATCCCTAAGCCTTCTGTCAGTTTTAACAACATAGAAGGCAGGGCAGAACATACACTGAGCAAGATATACTGCATGTTCCATATTACAATTGGCCTCTACACCAATTGTAAAGCATTGAAAGGTAACTGGATGAACAAACATAGGGCCGGATTCAAGAAGGCTTGCACGGAGTCTAAGACTAGAGTAAGACTCCATGCAGCCAACATGTCTGGCAACCGATCCAGGAACAGCTGGCAGGGGCGTGCAAGAGAGCTCCTAAAACGACTCTTGCACGGACAGGATTAGTTTATGCAAATTACCTCATTTGCTGCTGAAAGCAATGCAAATGAGGTAAATTTGCGATCCAGGAAACACTAACCTGTCCGAGCAAGAATAGTGTTATTTGCAGAAATGTACTCGGTTGGCAACTGAGTACCATTCTGCAAATAGCAAAATGGAGCCATGACAGCTCCAAATAAAGGATGCATCCAGTTGAGGAAGCATGCCAATGGCCAAATATATGGCCACTGGCATTTTTTTCCATTGCAAAATAAAAAAAAAATATTTTTTTTCCCTCGATCTCCGATGTTTAAGCATAGCGTAGCACTGCGCAAATGTGCTGCACTCTAAAAACCAGAAAAACAAAAAATAAAAGCCACACATAGGGATTTTATTCAAAATATTCATCTGCCATGCAAGTGAATGGCAGGCTGAAGACAACATGGCTATTGAGTAGAGGTTGCTAAGGGGGAAGCTCAGTCTGAGAGATGTAACCAAGCATTAGTAGGCAATCCTATGTAAATGAGGATAAGGATAGTGAATCCCAATTCTCCTGCTATGTGAACCATGTCCCTAGAGTGTAAGAATAGGATAAGGGGTGTAACAGGGTAGAAGATGGGTGACATCATGAGGGGGTATGCATCAAAAAGACTGTAAGCTGATTGGAGCAGAGTGGCATGTGTTTGCTGTGATTTACTCAGGACTAAAAGAGGTGTGTCTACAGTTGTCTAAACTGAAATCCAGAAACTGAAGGTGTACACTGTGGCTATCACTGAAGTTTCTTGCAAAGCTGCTTACACTGTGTGCGCATGTGTGCGAGCGTGTAAACCTGTCTAAGCCTGTGTGCGTGGGTGTGTGCCCATGTAAGCCTGTGTTAGGCCGTCTAAGCATGTATACACGAATGTGCACCTGCCTAAGCCTGTGTAAGCTTGTGTAAGCCTGTGTGCGGTCGTGTGCGCGTGTTTGCGCTTGTTTGCGTGGCGCTGCCCCTGTGGAAACAAAAAGGGAAAAGGAAGGAAAAGAAGTAGTAGGAAGTTAACCAAGGAGAACTAGCACAGCTGCCAGGTGAAATCAATCAGAATCATCCAATTACACAGGCAGTACAGTAGCCCAGCCCAGCCCAGCACTAAAACTCTGCAAACAACATTCCCCCATGTTTTTCTCAGAAACACTGCAACACAGCAGTCAACAAAGAAAAGTGAAAACTTAAAAAGCTGAAACTGAGACATAAAAATGTTAGGGGCTGCTATTGCTGTTATAAGGCAACATGTGCAAGATGCTGAGGGTGGTGCCATTGCAAATGCTGCTGAGCAACCCACAGTGAGGAGACGGAGAAGAGTGTACAGACCCAGGGTAACCTACCAGGGGCTACATGAGCTGGAGATAGTGGAGCGCTATAGAGTGGACAGAGAGCTCCTGCAGCAAATTGTTGAGCTGTGCAGGCCACGCCTCACACACAGAACCAACAGAGGGGAACCCATCCCAGTGGAAACTAAGGTATGTGTTGGCCTAAGAATACTAGCAACAGGTACCTTCCAGAGTCCAACTGGTGATATGATGGGGATTTCACAGGGATCAGCATCAAGGGTACTGCACCAGTTCCTGAAAGCCATGTCAGCACATGTTGGTGATCATGTATATTTCCCAAATTCCCACGAGGTATTGGCCAGCAATATGCGTCTCTTCCAGCAAATAGTGGAATACCCTGAGGTAGTGGGTGCAATTGACTGCACACACATACACATCAAAGCACCAACTGGTGAGTGGGGTAGGGCCTACATCAACTGCAAGGGCTTCCACTCCATCAACTGCCAGGTCATGTACGATGCCCAGGGCATAATACTGAATGTGTCAGCTGGCTGCCCTGGAAGCTACCACGATTCCCATATCTGGCATCTGACGCAGCTGTACCAGACATTTGCAAATGGGGACATCCCTGACAGTCACCTAGTGGGGGATGCTGGATACACACTGGAGCCGTGGCTGATGACACCCATCAGAAATGCACACACACCTGAACAAGAACTCCATAATGAGGCACACGCACAAACACGAAATGTAATCGAGCGTGTGTTTGGGATGCTCAAGTCATGGTTCTGGTGCCTGGACACATCTGGTGGAGCCTTGCAGTACTCACCAACTACATGTACCCAAATTGCCATGGTATGTGCCATGCTACACAATATGATCCTGTGAAAGCAGCTGCAGCAGGAACAGCATGGGGCAGGGCCAAACAGCCCCCCACCATTGCCAAGGCCTGCACAGGCACAGCGTGACTCAGAGGAGGAACAAACTGAGCCTGCCCCTGTAGGCAGAAGGAGGCGTGCCCAGTATGCCTTGTCCTTGACAAAGAGGCAATGCATAGCACATACACTGGCTCAGTAGGAAACCTGGAAATGATACCTCTCTCTGACTCACACATAAAATAAAAGGGATGCGTAACTAGACACTACCTGTTTCCAAACATGTATAGGGAGTGTAGTATGTGCATCCGACATAGGCAGCCCTGCAGCACCACCTGAGGCATGATTGCCATGTTTTAAGCAATATAAAGCAGTGCTAAGCAGCTTTTACTAGAATCCAGTATATGTAAACAAAATTGCTCGTGCAATGTTGGCCAAGGTCGTCCAAAGTTGAGCAAAGTCAGTTAAACATGCTCATATCTGCTTTACTGTTCCTTAAGCAGTCTGGTCTGGCCAGCATGAAAATAAAAAGCAGTGACAGGGCTTGGTATTACTCTTTGTGAGGTATGTCTGTGGCCTTTCCAGTTGCTGTAGTTGTCATGTGAGGTACATACCACATGGGGCATTGTACTCTATAACGGATTTTAAGTGTGATGAGTAGAGGAGAACACTGACCTATATTGCCCTAGATGACACACCTTTTGTGATGACGTGTGCCACGTAGACAGAGTACATGACTAGTGTGGCACTGTGATTATCAAAGGGAAGGCTACTGTCCACCTGTGCCCCATGTTCCCTTATCATACCTTCGGTGTTAGGTAGACTACCATCTATGTGGTAGTTAATGGGTACAGTGTTTTGGCAAGAAGGGATGGCACTGCAGTGTCAACACTGAGCTTCAGTCCATGCCTTGGTCACTAGGCACCTGTCTCAGTGAGTATGACCCCGTGTCTCTCTCTCTCTCACTATATATATATATATATATATATATATATATATATATATATATATATGTATATGTATATATATATATATATATATATATATATATATATATATATATAATTTAGACATACATATAAACATCCATTGCTGTACCTATAGATGTACATATAGTCACATATACAGTCCACTTTTCATGGTGGGAATATCAATTATGTGACAGTTGTGAGATATACAGTTATGTAATAATATTGCACAGTGTTGTGCAGAATGCATTGAAGGTGTCCTCAGCCCATGTAGCTTTAGCAGGCTTCACTGGCTGCAACACTGCAAAACTGACGAAGCATACCCACAGCGTTTAACCACCGCATGTCATATACCAGCACTGCATGCTGTTTTCTTTGCCACATACTACAACCTACATAGAAATATGCACATAACAACCTTCAACAACATATATATATATATATATATATATATATATATATATATATATATATATACACCCTTCAGAAACAGTTACAGTATGTCCCTTGCCCTATGCACA
This sequence comes from Protopterus annectens, assembly GCF_019279795.1. Classification (NCBI taxonomy): domain Eukaryota; kingdom Metazoa; phylum Chordata; order Ceratodontiformes; family Protopteridae; genus Protopterus; species Protopterus annectens. Next base: position 759,153,822 of record NC_056736.1, read on the forward strand.
TGTACAGATACATATAGATACATACTGCTGCCACATATGGATGATTCACAGTATGTAGAGTACTCTTCAAAAACATCTACTACATTCCAGCAAATACATATGTGTTACATACCTTTCCTTTGTATTTCTCTGTTCCGTCTGTTTTTAAAGGAAATAATTTTTTTTGGGGGGGGGGGGTTTCTCTGTCTGTTGATGTTGCTCTTTCTTTTTCTGTGTCTGTCTGTTTCTGTCTCTTTGTCTTTGTCTTTGTCTGTATCTCTGTCTCTGTCTCTCTCTCGCTCTCACTCTCTCTCTGTCTGTTGCTGCAATGATATTATTGCATGTGTGGACAGCAAGTACAGCCTGCTTTTCTAGGTATCTGCACATGTGCATGTGATGGCCTCTGCACCAATTGGTGCACACCATTTACTAATTGCATGCAGCCTGCTGTGTGGTAATTGCAGTACTCACTGACATAGCAGCCCACTGCTATAAAATGCTAAGTTAGGTAGGTGTAGCCCTTTCAGCTTTCCAAAGTGGGGCCCATGCTTGTTTGCTGTGGACACCGTTGTGTCAGTCAGAAAGTTGGTATACTTCTTATATCTGAAGCTAGGGTTGTAGCTAGTGATTTCCATGTTGTACTCAAACCTGAATGTTGCTGCTTCTAGTACACACTTGTCCATGTAGAATTTTACTCACCCCTCCAAATGCTAACACAAGATACATGTGAATATGTACTTTCTTTTCTAATTAGACAATTAACTGCCATACAAAAGTAGTTATTGCAATGTATTCTTCTGGCACATGAACTGTTTGTGAACTACTATACTGTAAATATTAATTTACTCACTTCTGAACAGTTTGTGGTTTATTTGTGTTGACATTAGCACAGGCTGCTCAGGACAACTGGACAAATTTCAGTACTGAGTATGCCTACCTGCATCCTTGGTAGAGCCTGGTATATTGCTCTTTTGGGTAGGGGTGCAGAAGTACAGAGAGCATTATTTATTATTGTGTGATGTTTATCTTGCTGAACATACAGGGTTGCCGTGTACCTGTTATTCTATCAAGGCAAGTAATCTGTCTGTGTAGCTCCCACCTGTGGACATATCCAGATGGTAGCCAGAGGTTAGCCTAATATTCTTTGTCTGTGCACCACACCGGTCTTTTCAGCACTAGAACAATGGCATTGTCACAGTTGGTTGCTACCAGTACATGGCTACATCCTTTGATATTTCTGTGTTGTACTCCTACATAAGGGTATGCTTGTGGGAGTCCTTCCAAAACTATTTGCAGAGTGTGTAACAGCAGAAAAGCTGAAATGCCTGTGTGTTTCTGCCTCTGCCAGGCCTCTGATACACTCAGGTATATATTTGAACCACCTCAGGGAAAGGTACACATAAGTGAGGTACACCTGTAATATATTACAGACATTAAGTTGAGACTGTGAGAGAATCAGAGCATATGTATTAATACACCTTTTCTGATGTGCATGCAGTGTCTACTCTTACTTATTGACATTGTTCATTAAGTGTAATTCCCCACTTTCCAGCATAACGTCAGTACTTTTCAGAGGAATTCTGAGGGACACAGCTAACATTTGTTTATGAATCATGGACATCCCTGAAAAGCAGTCACAATTGGGAGGTATGGCCTCTGCCCTATTCAAATATGCCAGTGTTTATCCTGCTCCGATACTGTGTGGGGTTTGTAAAGTGGTACTGTAACATTATTTCCTGCTAGAATGGCTGGTTCTCTCTTCACAGTCATGTCATGCAATTCCACAACCACTGCTGGTAAAGATCCACATAACAAGATTTGTGTTATGGCTTTCCTATTTTCCCTTAACATTCACTCATTGTAATGCATGATATATTTATTACAGCACCAACTTGTTGTATGTCTACTGTGGCTTAGTGGTATTTCATGCAGTGTAGTGTGTCCAAGATTTGGGGTTCGAGACTGACAGTGGTGTTTTATTTTGCTGCTCAGCAGAACAAGGGCCCTGCCATGCAAAGTGACTAAGGCACTTTTAAGCAGTTGTAAGCGGGTTTGCGCGAAGCTTAGCAATACTTAGCTAAGCACACACAAGCGCACACTCGCTCACACCCGCTAACTACTGCTTAAACGTGCTTACTCCCGCTAATCCCCGCGCTAATTTCTTTGAAAGAAAAGAAAATGAGGAGATAGGAAAGTGGTGAAAAAGGGGCACAAAGAGGGACAGACAGTAGGGAAACCAGCTCGGGATGTGCAGGACGGGTGTAGGGAAGGTCCATAGCTGCCCATTTCTATACCAGCAACAGCTGTGCATATGTTAGAAATTTGGAATGAAATTTGAAACCTTCCACCCCTGAGAGAGGGGTGAGGACAACAAAGTATGTTGTATTGCCAATTATAATTATCAGTTGACATGTCCAGCGGACATGTGTGCAAAATGGGCAGCTATGTATGGGGCGTGATTTTTTTGCGGGAGCAGATTGCCCATTTTTTTTTTCAGGTGAGAGTGGAATGTGAGGTAGGGAAAGTAGGTATGTTGTGGGAGGTAGGTTGGCGAGGTAAACAGACAAGACAAACAAGACGCATACAGGGGCGGAATATGACACATGGGGTGGGTGAACACAATTGACGGGGAAGGATGTTTGGAAATCGCAAGCCCATGATCCCACAGATGGTAACAGTGGAACTGAGATCCCCACCCATGGGCAGTCACCACTGCACCTTCACAGCCTGGAGGGTGGCTGTGCTGGGAGCTGCGTAGGAGGGGCAGACTCACCCATGAGTCATGCCACTCTTGCCTCGAGCTGGCGTAGGGGATCAGTGACTGAACGCTGGATCTCCCTACGCACCACAGCCCGGACCCTTCAGAGGGTGACAGGTGGCTCTTCTCCACCCACGCTTGCACGGGGGGGGGGTGAGCCCCATCCCCTGCAGTCTTCCACCTGAAGGTGGCATAGGACCAATGGAGGAAGGAGGCCCGGGCTGAGCAGCGGACCTGCTGGTGCGAGGTGCAATCGCCAGCTGAGGAGGGACAGGTGGGTCCGCTGGGACCGGCCTTCCCATACGTTCTGTGTTTAGGTGTATTTAATGACAATAGAGACAACAGCATTCCAAATTAGTTGTAACAGCATGCAGTAATATTCCCATTAACCCAACACACCAGGGTACCAACAGTTGAACAGCAAGCATAACACATGCATATCTTGAATGACAGTGGACATTCCAACAACATGCAGGAATGATTGGTGGCAACAGGCCACCAAGATTGTGGTGTTTGAACAGGGCACATGCATCAAAGTAAAAGCAGATATTTATAGAACAATAGGACATATGTCCCAACAAATGTTTTGAGATTATGCTTACCCATTGAGGTGTGGAATTGCATTGTTTATGCACATACAGTAGGGTGTAAAAAGATACCTCCATTAACATCTTATATGTACTTATAGTTTACACTACATTCCTATTGACTGCAGGTGTATATCCCCTACATGTATTATTACACTAGGCAACATGCATTAGGTTGTGTAATGGGTTTGGCTAGTTCATTATATACCTGACCTATATCTGACATACTAACTGTCCAGGATGCAGATGTTACTGCTATGTTTGTTTGTTTGTGTCTTTCGGCTTTTCCCGGTTTGGAGTCGCACAGTGGAACACCGGTCCGCTAATAATTGGCAGTTGATTTTTACGTACCGGCTTGCCAGGCCTGATGCACAACCTTCAACAAAGGTACGCCCATTCACGCATGTCTCCACGCAGAAGACTCTCTAGCTGAGAATCGAACCGGACAGCGTCTTACTGTGAGGTGACAATGCTACTGCAGCACCACCACCACATATTTATATATTTTATTTATATTTATATATCTACATATCTGGATGTGTTCATGTGACATTTTCAGTTATATTTCTACAGCCCCCTACATTTCTAGCAGCACACTCACATTTCTGGGGAGCACATTAACAAGCTACTCGTGTGCCAGATTTATCTATGCATGCCAGCTATTAAACAACTGTTGAGAACTGTATATATGCTTCACAGCTACTGGAACTCCCTTCATCCACTTTATATGTGACTGCGCAACTGTGGGTTGACAGCGCTTAATACAATAGTACTATTTATATAATGCAAGAGTACAACAACATTTCAAAGTAAGTGACACGGACACACTCCAGGTATTATACCTTTATTAATTACATTACACACTTTTCTAGAGGCTCTCTCATTTATTTGATATTACAGTGCATGCAGAAGACTTATTCAAGATGTATTATACCTTTATTAACGGGTTACAACACTCTTTTTCAGGCTCGCTCACTTATTTTATATAATAGTACATGCAGAGATATTATTCAGGACTTATTTTACCTTTATTAATGGGTTACAACACTCTTTTTCTGGCTCTCTCACTTATTTTATATAACAGTACATGCACAGAAATTATTCAGGGCATTTTATGGCTTTATTATTGGGCTACAACACTTTTTTTCAGGCTCTCACACTTATTTTTTATAACAATACATGCAGAATAATTACTAACCTGCCTGGTGGCGCAGCCTTAGCAGCCTATCTGCATAGGCTTGCTGATTCGCAGCACGGACATCTGCAGCTGTGAAGTAAATTAAGGGTTATTGAGACATACCTATCCATTATATAGACTACAATAGCATTTCTTACATACTTCATTCCATAGCTACCTACTCAGTAGTGGGGCATCTTGCATGTCACAGGCCTCCTGTATCCATCGGTTCAGTCGGTACTGCATCCATCTCTTCAGGTCTGCATGGTGGTGAAGGACCTGCTCACCAGTCCGAGAGATACCTGTGGCACTGGTGAGATCATGAGCTAACCAGTTCCAAGCCTCTGCTTTGTACTCCGTCCCTTGAAACTGGCCCTGCAGGAGTCTTGACTCATGATGGTGGACAAGGAGCCAAACCATGTATTTTGACTCCTCGATGCCCCAGCGTTGTGCTCGAAAGCGAGTACCCTCTCCAGCACCAGCCATTCTGACTGCGGATGGGAGCTACAATCAGTTATGGCGAGTATTCCCACCTATGGAGCTTAAATATGCCTCATTTCCCACACTTATTTGTGATTGGCCGTTTTTGAAAATTCTCAGCTAACAGCAAACCTGCTTAACAATGGTTAAACTTCCATTTATAACTATATGTATGTTAACAGTGTTTATTTATACAGTGTATATTTATGTTAAGATGTCATGGCTTAGTGGTTCAGTACTTTGATTATGGTGCACAGTGTCCCGGATTCGAACCTTGTCGTTGCTTTTTATTTTACTACTGTCCAGACAGGCTAGGGGGTGTGGCTGTGTTTAGGCAACTTTGCTCAACTTTGCTCTACGTTGCTCCATGTTGCCTGATGGTGCGCTGGTTAGCATGGTGCGCAGCTCCACACAAACCTATTGTGCTAGGTAAAGCACTGCTTAGCTATTGGCAACTATATTGCGCTAGGTAAAGCACTGCTTAGCTATGGGCAACTATATTGCGCTGGGTACAACTCTGCTTAGCTATGGGCAATTATATGTCAATATCTTTAATGCTGCTCACCTTCTTATATTTAAATATATACATTTTGCTCACAAATACATAGGCCATTTGAATGCTTTTTACTAAAATTTCATTCATATATGTCAGGAATTATTGTATATACTAATTTAAAACATAAAATAGAAAGGGGAGTGGTGGGACTAGAACCGGGAATGTCTCCTCTTTGTGCGAAGGCGCTACCACTACGCTATTGCTATTTAGCTTAACTTGCATAAACATTTCTTATTATACTCCTCGATGTCGAAATTGCTAACTGTAGCTAAGCAATGGGCACACCCGCACAAACACGTACAAATACGGGCAGCTATATTGGGAATTATTAAAAAAAAATGAGTTTACATTTTACAATTACAAAGTGGTTGAGTATGTGGGATGTGTAGTGTTTTCTATGTGTACATTTCAGCCGACCCGCTCATTGCACTTGTCATTTTCACATTTATATAGTTGCAGGGGCGTGGATATTTAGACTGCTCGGCAGTCCGACATGCCCCCTGCAGTCTTACATGCTCCTTGTTAGCCTTCCAGTTGAGTCAGCGCACCCTCATGAATATGCATGGTGCGCTGACATCATAGTCTTAGACGGCAGTCTCTGAGTAAGACTTGGTTAGTCTTACACGGAGGATTACTGAATCCCCCCATAGTATTTTCAAGAATAAATTCACAAAAATTGCAATCATTACAGGGAGGCGTACATTTAGAAACAAAATCAAAGTTGTGAGAATAAGAATTCTTAGGGTAACATAAGAGTCTATGTAAATTCTTCTTGTTCCTAAATAAAAAAGTGGGGTTGTCACCAACTACCTCTCTAATGCACGGGTCAACAGTTAAGACCCCCCCCAGTGTTTCTGAATGATCTCTTTAACTTTCCCAACATCCTCTGTAAAAAACAGAGAGAATTTTTGAGCAGCTGTATTGGTGTTGGCAACAGATGTTAATTCTTGTCTAGCTTGGTAAATATTAATACCCATATTTGAAAAATATGGGCAGGCTACATCAGACCTATTATGTTAACCACTTCAGTCCCTTCAAGAATCTCATCAGGTCGATATGACCTGGCTAACAGTCTTTCTTTCAAATCAATCAATTCCTTTTCATAACCCTCCTGAGTAGGGTTATGCCTGGAGGCTCTAATGGCCTGTCCTTAAATGATGTTTCTAAAAACATACCTGGGGTGCATAGTCCCTCTGTAAAACAATGTATTTTTATGACAAGCTTTCCTGTGGACCCCAGTATTTAATTTGCCACTGCTCAACCTGTCAAAAGAAACATCCAGAAATGTAATCCTGGACATTGATTCTGTCATAGTGAACTTTAAATAAGATGTGAGAGAGTTCACCGCTTCAAAAAAAGAAACCAAATCTCTATTACTATCTGTCCATAGAAAAAAGATATTGTCCACAAAGCATTTGTAAACAATGACATATCTCTGGAACCTAGGTAAGACAAAAAGGTTCTCCCTTTCCCAATGAGCCATAACTAAGTTGACGTAGCTATGGCACAAGAAGTGCTACGCCAACTTAGTTATGATGACAGAATCAACGTCCAGGATTACTTTTCTGGATTTTACATTGTTGTACAGAGGGAGTATGCACCCCAGGTATGTTTTTAGAAACATCATTTAAGGACAGGCCATTAGAGCCTCCCAGCTTAACCCTATTCAGGAGGGTTATGAAAAGGAATTGATTGATTTGAAAGAAAGACTGTTAGCCAGGTCATATCGACCTGATGAGATTCTTGAAGGGACTGAAGTGATTGAACATAATAGGTCTGATGTAGCTTGCCCATATTTTTCAGATATGGGTATTAATATTTACCAAGCTAGACAAGAATTAACATCTGTTGCCAACACCAATACAGCTGCTCAAAAATTCTCTCCGTTTTTTACACAGGATGTTGGGAAAGTTAAAGAGATCATTCAGAAACAGTGGGGGGTCTTAACTGTTGACCCGTGCATTAGAGAGGTAGTTGGTGACAACCCCGCTTTTTTATTTAGGAACAAGAAGAATTTACATAGACTCTTATGTTACCCTAAGAATTCTTATTCTCACAACTTTGATTTTGTTTCTAAATGTACATCTCCCTGTAATGATTGCAATTTTTGTGAATTTATTCTTGAAAATACTAAGTTTGTTCATCCAGTTACCTCTCAATGTTTTACAATTGGTGTAGAGGCCAATTGTAATATGGAACATGTAGTATATCTTGCTCAATGTATGTTCTGCCCTGCCTTCTATGTCGTTAAAACTGACAGAAGGCTTAGGGATAGAATTAGAGAACATTTATATCAAATATGTTTTAAATCTAGTATTAATGCACTTTCTAAACATGTTAATGAAATGGATGATTCACATTTTTTCAAGTTCATGGTTCTTTATGTTAATAAACATAATATGAGAGGTGGAGAAGTTAGAAATCACACAGAAAGAATTGAAATAAGATGGATCATCAAGCTTAGGGCACGTATTAACCCTGGCTTGAATGACAAAATATCTATTAAGACTGTTTTAAAGAATAGGAAATTAGTTGTGAGATAATATGTACTTTTAAACTATTTATTTTAAATGTATTTTTTTATTATTATTGTATTTTGATTGAGTATTTAAGATATGGTATGTATATATATATATATATATATATATATATATATATATATATATATATATTCATTCTTGTATTAGCTAGCCCTTTTAGATTTCATTGTAATGATGTCATTATTTATTTGCATATTTAATTGATGAACTATATAAGGTATAGTGTTATTCATGATTTTTGTTAATGATTTGAAAAAGCCTGTTGGAGAAAGCGCTTACCTGCAGTGTATACGGAATAAAAGTTTGACTGAGTTTTTATGAACTTTCGTGGACTTGAGGTGAATTTTTTTGCCTATTGGATTGAACTTCATCTATGTTTAACATTTCTCTGCATAGGTCTGCTCCTATACTTTTGTGTTTATTATCCTAAAATTTATTATGGAGACTGGTTTGGGAGTGTCTACTCTTTGGTGGTTTCTGTTGTTTATAATTCTTCATTAATTTGTCTATGTTGCTTAAAGATTCAGTCAGTGTATTCTATGAAAAATTAGTGTTAGAATAGGCAAAGGAAGTGTTAAAAGATAGTATTATACTAAATATTACTAACAGCTAAAAAGTAATGTATGGTTATAATAGATAGTTTAGTTATGAATCTGAGATAGTTGATAAAGGAATGGATTACAGTGTTTAAGAGAGTGAAGGAGTAATAGAGGTAAGTTAGTAGGAAAAGTAACTACAGATAATAGTCAGGTAGATAATAGCAGTACTATGAATAATAACATTACTCACCTGGGATTAAGACAGGAACAGAGCCATACTTTTGATAGGTGGGACAAATATATATATATATATATATATATATATATATATATATATATATATATATATATATACACACATACATACACACACACACACACACACACACACACACACACACACACACACACACACACACACACACACAACGAGACAGAGAGTTGAACTAGGCCAAAACTGATATCTCCATATTGATATCCATCCATCCATCCACAGTCCCTTTTCCCAGTTTTGCACAGGGGTTCAGGGTGTCGCTTCAGCAGTGATAGTCATCTAGAGCCAAGGTTCACACTGCCAGGTGACTAGACATGCACTGTTTATCTGTGTGTGTGTATACATATAGATCAGGTATGTGCAGGCTTTGCCCCCTTAAAACAAAAAACATATTTTTGTGCTTTCCAACCTATGGGGTGCATCTGTCATCTTCCCAGGGTTTTAGAAGTTTTCATTTGGAGTTGTCACATAGTGATTGAGAAGTGATTATTGATAGCAGACATTGATAGAGGCTGTCTGCATGCCAAACCACTTCACTTCTTCCGTTGCTTCTGTCTGGTTTGACTTCTAGGCCATTTTTTCCATTTTTTTGCTTTAGACCTCATAAAAATGGATCATGGGGGTACAAACCAAGAGAATTCACTGCATTTCCATCTTTCTGCCACGCTACATTGTTGAGCTGAGTGCTACGTGTTTTCTTTCCGTAGTTTTGTTTGGCTCTCATCCCTCTTGTTTTACCTTATTTGTTACACCCCTCCATGGGGCTGTATGTGAAAAAGGGAAAAAAACTTGCCTTAAAACTACAGAAATCTCTTTTGTATTTAGAAATAAAATTGATTTCTAGGGTCACATGAAACTGTGACCAAATAAAAGGTTTATTGTAGACTGATATTTTTTTCTTTAACGAAAAAAAAGTTTTGTTAGTTCACTTCATAGAACCATTTTTTTAATCAAAAGGAAAAACAAGCAAATGCAGATATAGTCCAAGTGGCAGGAATGTTAAATATTAATGGAAGTGGTACAACTACTTACAATGCAAAGAATGCAAACCTTTTGACCCTAAGTAGTACAGATAACACAAATACACACATTTTCAACCTATGCACTACAAACAGCAATACAAAAGAGCACCAGTGAATATATGTTGGCCTTAGCTGGACAAATAGCTAAAATTCTTTAAATAAATGCTCTTACCTTATGTACCAATTAGAACAGTGCTCATAACAATGCTTTGACCTTAAGACAAAACCTGCTGTTGAGACAGGTTTGTCTCCCAGAGGCTGCCCCGTCTCTGGAATAGACTTTCCATAGACGTCAAACAGAGCACCTCGCTGACCCTCCTCAAGCACAGCTTTGATGAGTGGATGGAAAACCAGAAATTCATCCCAGGGGTTCCACCTGTGTCCCTCACTGACAAGGGTGACAGGTGCTGACTGAGGTTTCTTTTTGGGAATAAACTCTTCACTAGGCTTCTAAGGGCCCCAAGGCCATTAGCCATGCAACCTCCTATGATCCTATGATGACTTACAAAAATCAGCAGAGTGTTCAAATTTAACAATATTTAAATAAAAATAAATAAATAAAGGAGTGCAAATGTGCTTTTTCCATGTTTTAGCCAAAAAGCTTTCTGATTGCATTTTTTTAGTTTGTTCTGGGAATGTAGCCTTGCATTTTAATTTGCAGCTATGAGAAGATTATGTTTCAACATTATTCTGCATTTCTGTTTCTACAAGTATACTTGTAATTGTAAATGCAATCCGTTTGTATTTTAAACCCTGATGTGCCCATAGTCTTGTAGTTTCATTCACAGCTGTAGCAGGACTTTCTCCTGCTACTGCCAGATTTGAACTTTGGTCGTTTGGTACCTCATTGTTATATGAACAACGTTACTTGTAAACTGCTACACAGCCTGGTGCCTTAAACAGTAGCAGAAGTTTAATAGTGACAGGATTATCTCTGCTCCAGTTTGTGCTTCAGTGATTTTGTTTTCTGCTTTTCATTTACCCGCTTAAAGTTGCATTCTGTGTCTGCCCCATCCCTCACTAAAACATGAAGCTAAAATTCCTGAAAGAGCTCCAATATTACCTTATATGTTTGGATGCCTGCCTAGCAAGCCTGCTTGTTCCATGATGTTTTTCCCAACTCCCCCAGCCTTTTGCTGTGGTAGTTTTATAAGGTTGTGTCTCTGGCCTCTTCCCCTTACCATAATCTGATTTCCAAATGCCCTGACTCCCTTCTTTCATTATTATCTGTTATATAAGATATTTATGTACTCTTCCCACCTGCTGTTTCCCACAGATCCATAATACTGAATGCCCACCCAGTGAACCAGTATTACTTCTGAGTAAAACTCGATTACTGCGTATTGTCTTCTGCTCATTTTCCCAGATTTCAGCAAAGCTTGACATCCTAGCCTGTGTTCCAGAAGTTTTTTACTTGTATCCAGTATCATCCAGACAAAGTTAGTACTTTTGTTTTTAAATAGCGCTTCCTTAAGTTATTTTTAGTAATCACTACTGTTTCCTAATTTTATCTGTGCATTTCACTGATTTTTTTTGTAAGAAAATCTTCTTCTCACTGTTACTGTCTTGAAATTGCCGTCAGCGAGGGATTTAAGTGTTTTGTGTTAGCATCGCTCTTGTGAGTCTCCTCTACTGTGTTTTAACATTAGTAGGACTGAGTTTATTCATCTTGTGGCAGGAGGTATTTGCTTGGTCTGTTTGAGTTGGGAACTGCAAAAAAAGTCTCATAGGGAAGTCCTTTTATTGGCAAGAGGGCTCTTTAGTTAGTTTTATGTTTTTTTCTGTATTGTTATAAATTTTGCATATTTGTGTGGGTTAGCAATGCCCTGCACAGTGGCAAACACATGGAAAGTAAATTTTCCTTGTGGAACAGTTTGTAAAACTGTATCCTGTAAAGCCACAATATAGAGCAAATACCTTGTGTACCAACAAGCTTAGATCAGTTAGTTGGATGCCGAGTGGATGTACCTACAGATTTAGTAAAATTCAGTATTGTGTAAATATTACAGTTAGTATAGTTTAGTACTGTTTAGCATAATCTACCCCAGTAAAGCACCATTACTAGTCTGCACCAACAAAGCACACTTAATAGCTTTCTAACTCCAATACACCATCCCCTTATAGCTCGCCAATCAAAGGACTGGGCAGTATGGATATGCAATTTCCTAACTTGTCTGTAGCCAGCTTGGTGGATAGGGGCATCTTGAGACAATGTAGCAATTGTCTCATGTTTACTGACAACCATTAAATCCTCAAAAAAACAGACACGGTACACGAGAGGTACACTTACACAATGACACTACCTGGGATGACATGATCGACAGACCACGATGCTTTGCCAGAGATGGTCTGCACCTGTTGCCCCTGGGATTCAGGTTACTGGCTAAGGCTCTTGCCACCCCTATAGTGCTTTTTTTTAGGCAAAGTTCAAAGGACAAAACCACCACTGTAACAGGTACAAGCATGCAAAATCTGAAGGTAATGCTACACAATGCTAGAAGTCTAAACCTTAAAACGCATTCTGTCTCAAGGCACTCCTAAAAATGGAGAACATCGATATTTGTGCAGTAACTGAGACCTGGTTCAAGGCTCCAGATAGCACCCCTGCAATACCAGGCTGCAACTCTTACCCCACTTTTCGGCCACCAAACCAGGACCAAAACACTAAAGATGTAGCAGTGTCAATATTCACCAAGGATATTCACACCACCAGGCTAGTTGCCCAACACAATGCGTCTGAAATTCTCCAGGTGCAACTAACACTAGGTAAGACTGCAATCCAAATTGTAACTTGCTACATATCCCCCACTATGCCCCAAGATTCTCACTACACCTTTCTAAACATACTGAAAAATATTAAGATAGAACCAAACACCCTAATACTGGGTGATTTTAACTACCCTGCCAATAACTGGTAAAACTACTCGTGTACCAACACCTTTGCCCAACGGTTCTTGGAATTCATAAATTCCAACACCCTGGATCAATTAATCCACCAGGGGCTCCAATATCCTAGACCTGGTCATTACCAACATGGGAAATCGATGCCCCACACCTTTGGTTACCCCCTCGTTAGTCAGGTCTGACCATAAGCTAATCACCCTTAACATCCACCTCCCACCCCCAGTAAGAAAACCTCCATAAAAAACTTCTCCAAAGCCAACTTCCTGCTACTAAAGTCAGAAGTGGCAAACTTCATGACACCCATGCAGACGGGAACTGAAAGTTCAACTGCTGAATCCTACACTAAGGCACTGTACGAGCACATCCACTCATGCATGAATCGTGCAATCCCAAATAGAACCAAAATGCTCTCATCCAAAAAAAGGAAGCCAATCTGGTGGTCCCCTGCCATAAACAAACTTTACAATAAAAGGAAGAAACTGTTGCAGAAAAGAGGAAAATCCCAGGATGTAAAAAACTCCCTTACCAGCCTCAGTAAGAAACTGAGATCCCTCATAAAATCCTCCAAAGCTAGTTATGAAAATAAAATTGCCAAAGATTCCAAAGACAACCACAAGGCATTCTATAACTATGTCAAGAATCTAAATGTCAATGCTCAGATCTGCTCTAAGCTAAAACAGAATAGCATTAAATATACTGATCCCAAGGATATTGCCAATATCCTGGCAGATCGATTCAGTGCCAACTTCACCCCCCCTCACCCCCTAAGTGGCCCATCTCAATACCGGAAGATTGCCAAATTCTGGTAATAACGGCCACACAGGTAAAAAATGCACTCTCCATAGCTAAGAATACAGAATCCATGGGACCAGATGACATCCCGGGCTGTGTACTACATGAACTACAATATGAACTGGCACCTCACCTAAGTGTCATGTTTAATCATAGCCTCACCTCAGGTTTCGTGCTTACTGAGTGGTGCAGAGCTACAGTTATCCCACTCCACAAGGGGGGGATCCACCTTGGATCCCAGAAACTACCATCCCATCAGTCTGATGAGCCTTATCTGCAAGGCCATGGAGTGTATTATCATGGAACTTATAAACAAAGACATTGGCAACCTACAAACACTGGACCCCACCCAGTTTGGGTTCATGAAGGGTTGATCTTGTCTCCTGAAACTGATTGACTTCTTCGAATCAGTCTCCAGAGCCATGAACAAGGGTAAGGTGGTTCACACAGCCTATCTAGACCTTGCCAAGGCCGTTGACACCATCCCCCACTCTGGAATCATAGATAAACTTACTAAGCTGGGCATTAATCCCTACGTCACCCAATGGGTTGCTAACTGGCTTACTGATAGAGCCCACACTGTAAAAGTAACCAACTCCAAATCCAGCTCCAGACATGTGACAAGTGGAGTACCTCAGGGTTCAGTCCTGGGACCTCTCTTGTTTGGCATCTACTTCTCTGAAGTGCAGGCCAACACTAAGGGACTCTGGCTAACAAAGTTCGCAGATGACTGCAAACTGGGAGCCATTATTGAATCCCCAAATTATGTGGATACTCTACAAAAGGGCCTTACAGAAACAGATGTGTGGTGCCAGAGCCATGGGGTCAAGCTCAATGCCAAGAAATGTATAGTTATCCCCTTTGGGAAAAAACATGTACCCATGAATTATCATATAGGTGGCAGTACACTAAACACCAAACTTAGGGACTTAGGGACACAGGTGGACAGTGGTCTCACCCTCGATAACCACATTGCCACAACAGTCAGGAAATCCTTCTATGTGGCACACCTCATCGCTAAGGGCTTTTCATCCAGAAAAAGGAGGTCATTGTCCCACTGTACTCATCCCTCATTAGACTCATTATAGAATACAACGCTCCATTTGGTATGTACCTCTTAAGACATCTGCAACAACTGGAAAGGCCGCAGAAATACCTCACTAAAAGAATCACAGGCCTAAAGCAGATGCCCTATGCTGACCGCCTTAAAAAACTCCAGCTATACTCTGTCGCATATCGTCTACTCAGAGGTGATCTCTGTTTAACATACAAGGCCATGGCAAACCCAGAGCTGTTGGACATGCTACACTTAAAGAAATCCCAATCCCTCAGAGCCACACACTCCAGGGATCAAAACCTTGTCATCACAATAAACAAAACATGCTGGAGGGATAGGTTCCTGACCCAGAGACTCCCCAGACTCTGGAATAGATTGCCCATACATGTCAATCAGAGTGCCTCTTTGGCCCTCTTCAAAAGGAACCTTGACAATTGGTTGGGAGAAAGGAAATTCAACCCAGGGATCACGTCAGTCGCCCTGCTAGACAGGGATCCAGGGAAGTAAATAGTGTGGGAAGAAATAGCCAGGGAATTGTTATGGCTAGGCTTGTGTAGTCCCTAGGGCTGATAGCCTAGTATCAACCTATGAACCTATGAACCTATGACACTGGAGGCTAAACTCTCACATAAAAGTACACATCAGGTTGTTGAAAGCACACATACAACACGCATCTCTCTTTGCTCACAACACACACATACAGTAACCTATGCTGAAGCACTTAAAAGCAATCTTCATAAACAACAAAGATTGCTTACACAGTCTGTTGTCAAGGCTATGCATCAGCAAGCCCAAAGGCACTCAGAAAAAACAGCACCTAACACCACACATACTATCACTCTCAGTGGAACCTCAAACACACTTCCCAGGACACTCGTCATAGGGGACTCCATTGTAAAACATACTGATGCCCATCTAACCAGCCTGACCAAGGAGAAGAGAACTTTTAATTGCTAGTCTTGAGCCAGGATCCACCAAATCACACACACTCAAGTCATTGCACCACAGGTACCAATATGATTCCATCATAGTCCATGTAGGTGTAAATGACCTGAGATTTACCTCCATGAGCAATATAAAGAGAGACGTTATAGAGCTTTCAGATTATGTGTTTCAGGCTGGTATGAGTCTGCCACTGAGCAGCATATTACCACATCTGAGGCTGATGACATGGGATGAGCAAAAAAGGATTGATTTCAACAATTGGATATCTTTCTGGTGTCATTTTAAGGGGATATAAGAAAAAAGGGGGGATTAAAATCACGTAAACGTTGGTCAACAGCAGAGTCCAATTCCAAATCCAAAACAAAAAAATAGGCCAACAATGTCAGGAAATTAAGTTTAATAACCACAGAGCTTTCAAGTACAAGCACTCTGATGTAGGGTGTTTGTACCTGAAACTCCATGGCTATTACATTTTATTTCCTGACTTCATTGGTCTGTTTTTTTTGTTTTGACATTTTTAAGGGGATCCAGTAACCACTTTGCTTTCCCAAAGATGGTGTGCACCTTTCCTCTCAAGGCTTTTGAATGCTGGTTAAAACTTTAACCTGCAGTGCCTTTTTCAGGCAATGCCAAATTTTCAAACTTACCAAAATACCAAAATCAACTCAAATGAACCTCAGGGTGTTACTGCTGAATGTCAGGAGCCTAAAAAAATAAATAAATAAAAAATAAGCTACCCCAAGCCTCCTCACACTGGAGAATATAACCATCTGTGTAATTACTGAGACATGGTTTAAAGTGGCAGCGAGTACCCTAGAAATCTGATCAGTTAATGAGGCATGGTTTAAAGCAGCAGAGAGTACCCTAGCAATCTGTTCAGTTACTGTGACAAGTTTTAAAGCAGCAGAGAGTACCCAAGCAATCTGTTCAGTTACTGAGACATGGTTTAAAGTGGCAGAGAGTATCCTAGCAATTTGATCAGTTACTGAGACATGGTTTAAAGGAGCAGAGAGTACCCTAGCAATCTGTTCAGTTACAGAGACATGGCTTAAAGTGGCAGAGAGTACCCTAGCAATCTGTTCAGTTACTGAGACATGGTTTAAAGTGGCAGAGAGTACCCTAGCAATCTGTTCAGTTACTGAGATGTGGTTTAAAGCAGCATAAAGTACCCTAGCAATCTGTGCAGTTACTGAGACATGGTTTAAAGTGGTAGAGAGTACCCTAGCAATCTTCTCAGTTACTGAGACGTGGTTTAAATCGGCAGAGATTACCCTAGCAATCTGCTCAGTTACCGAGACATGGTTTAAAACAGCAGAGAGTACCCTAGTAATCTGTTCAGTTACCAAGAAATGGGTTAAAGTGGTAGAAAGTACACTAGCAATCAGTTCAGTTACTGAGACATGGTTTAAAGCGACAGAGAGTACCCTACCAATCTGTTCAATTACCGATACATGGTTTAAAGTGGCAGCGAGTACCCTAGCAATTTGTTCAGTTACTGAGACTTGGTTTAAAGTGGCAGAGAGTACCACAGCAATATGTTCAGTTACTGAGACATGGTTTAAAGCAGAAGAGAGTACCTTAGCAATCAGTTCAGTTACTGAGACATGGTTTAAAGTGGCAGAAAGTACCCTAGCAATCTGTTCAGTTACTGAGACATGGTTTAAAGCAGCAGAGAGTACCCTAGCAATCTGATCAGTTACTGAGACATGGTTTAAAGCAGCAGAGAGTACCCTAGCAATCTGACCAGTTACTGAGACATGGTTTAAAGTGGAAGAGAGTACCCTAGCAATCTGTTCAGTTACTGAGACATGGTTTAAAGCAGCAGAGAGTACACTAGCAATCTGTTCAGTTACTGAGATGTGGTTTAAAGCAGCAGAGAGTGCCCTAGCAATCTGTTCAGTTGCTGAGACATGGTTTAAAGCAGCAGAGAGTACACTAGCAATCTGTTCACTTACTGAGATGTGGTTTAAAGCAGCAGAGAGTACCCTAGCAATCTGTTCAGTTACTGAGACATGGTTTAAAGTTGCAGAGAGTACCCTAGCAATCTGTTCAGTTACTGAGACATGGTTTAAAGCAGCAGAGAGTACACTAGCAATCTGTTCAGTTACTGAGACATGGTTTAAAGCAGCAGAGAGTACACTAGCAATCTGTTCAGTTACTGAGACATGGTTTAAAGTGGCAAAGAGTACTGCAAGAAATCTGTTCAGTTACTGAGACGTGGTTTAAAGTGGCACAGAGTACTCTAGCAATCTGTTCAGTTACTGAGATGTTGTTTAAAGTGGCAGAGAGTACCCTAGCAATCTGTTCAGTTACCAATACATGGTTTAAAGTGGCAGCGAGTCCCCTAGCAATCTGCTAATTTACTGAGACATGGTTTAAAGTGGCAGAGAGTACCCTAGCAATCTGTTCAGTAACGTAGACATGGTTTAAAGTTGTAGAGAGTACCCTAGCAATCTGTTCAGTTACCAATACATGGTTTAAAGCAGCACAGAGTACCCTAGCAATTTGTTCAGTTACTGAGACATGGTTTATAGTGGCAGAGAGTACCCTAGCAATCTGTTCAGTTACTGAGACATGGTTTAAAGCAGCAGAGAGTACGCTAGCAATCTGTTCAGTTACTGAGACATGGTTTAAAGTGGCAGCGAGTACCTAGCAATCTTTGCAGTTACTGAGACATGGTTTAAAGTGGCAGCGAGTACCCTAGCAATCTGTTCAGTTACTGAGACATGGTGTAATGTGGTAGAGAGTACCCTAGCAATCTGTTCAGTTGGTGAGACATGGTTTAAAGCATCAGAGAGTACCCTAGCAATCTGTTCAGTTACTGAGACAAGATTTAAAGTGGCATAGAGTACCCTAGCCATCTGTTCAGTTACTGAGACAAGGTTTAAAGCAGCAGAGAGTACCCAGGTAGTGTAAGGTTTCAGTACCTTCCTCAACTTTAGACCAGGAGCTGCACATACAACGGCTAAATGAGGAGTTGTCTCAATATACATCAATAACAAGCATACCTCTAGCATGGTCAAACCACGTGACATGCTGGACTTATTTGGATATTACCCTAGACAAAATCCCATAACATATCCTAGCCTGTTATAGGTCACACTCCATGTCTGAAGATGCTCACAATGCATATTTGGCCCTACTGGAGACACTTACAATTCAACCGAAAACCCTACTCATGGAAGACTATCCATTATCCGTCTATAGATAAAGAATTATATATGGCCTCAAATCGGCAGGCACAGAAATGTCTAAACTTTGTCAGTATAAACACCCTTTCCCAAACAGTGACTATGTCCACTAGACGATCCAACAAACTGGACCTCATTCTCTAAAATATGTGAGAATGCTGCACTTCTACCCACCAATGCTCATCCTTCATGGTAAGATCCAACCATAAGCTGTTTCATTTGAAATCAAAATCAACTTTGTAAACCCATTAAAGCCAGTAACTCTTAGGAACTAATCCAAGGCAAATGACCTTTTATTTAGTAATCATTTGTCAAAATTCAAAGTCCCTCCATATCCCAACAACTCAAACTCCCTGGAACAGTTTGTCACTATACCGATCAGGGGTGCAAACATACTGGATCTGGTCCTCATAAATATGGGAGAGTGCTGCAGACATCCTAGTGTAATGTCTTGCTTGGTAAGGTCTGACCACAAAATGGTTTTTGAAGTAAAAATAAAACCTGAAACCCCACCTAACCCTGGAATATTCAGGAATTACCCTTAGGCTAACTTCTTGCTATTAAGTGAAAACCTGGCAAAATTTCAAGCCACATAAACCCCGATAACACTGCTGCCTATGCGGACCTATTCACAGAAACCCTATGCAAGCATGTTAATAGCTGAATAGAGGCAGATGTACCCACCAGGAAGAAGTACAGACTGAAGTCAAAAAACAAGCCACCCTGGTAGAATCACAACATCAACAGGCTGTATTAAAGAAGGAATAAAAACATGGCAAAAATTAGGTGGTGTAGCACCCATAAGATAAAAGCACTCTCATTAAACTAAACAAACAACTCGGAGGACAAATAAAGTCTACCAAAGCCATGTTTGAGGTAAGTTTGGCTTCCCAGTCTAAGGACAACCACAAGGCATTCTTTAGCTATGTCTGCAACCTCAAAGGCAACACAAAATTGTGTGCAGAGCTCATTGTTAATGGAGCCACCTATACAGATTCAGAAGATATAGCAAACCTACTGGCTGACAAATTCAGCTCCTACTTTACCCTTCTCTCCCCCTCAACCTTCCCTCAAAAATATCATTAAATATAGCTCCCCCTCATATCACTAGGGAACAGGTCCTTAATGCACTCTCTAAGACCAAGAACACTGCATCAATGGGCTCAAACAATATCTCAGGATACCTTCTAAATAGCATGAAACATGACCTACCATTCCCACTGGAACTGCTATTTAACTGTAGCCTCCAAACAGGCTTCATGCCTTATGAATGGAGAACAACAGTCATCGCTGTGCACAAACACGGCTCATCTACAGATCCTGTAAACTACAAACCCATAAGTCTCACTAGTCTCATATGCAAAGCTATGGAAAGAATTATCATGGAAATTATCAGTATTGACATAGGAAGCCTCAAGACACTGGACCCAACTGAATCTGGTCTCATCAATGGCAAGTCATGCCTACTCAACCAGGTTTACTTATTTGAAAAAGTAAGCAAAGCAATGGATGAGGGCAAAATGGTTCACACTGCTTACCTTGATCTGTCCACAGTATCCCACTTAGGCGTTGTTAACAAACTCAACAGATTTGTTATAAACCCTTATGTCACCCAGTGGATAGCCAGTTGACTCACAGACAGGACCCAGGAAGTTACAATTGGGAGGTCCAACTATACACCTGCCCTAATAGAAATGCTGACATCTGCAAATCAAATGGGACAAGAGTCACTCATTCCAGGGATCTCAACCTAGCCTGGGACATTAACAGAACATGCTGGAGAAACAGATATATCTCCCAGAGACTGCTGCATCTCTGGAATAAACTCCCAATTCATGTGAAGCAGAGCTTCTCAATGACCCTATTCAATTGCAACCTAGACAACTGGATGGGAAAGCCTGGGGGTGGCACCTTTGTCCCTCATGGACATTGGCAGTCAGTGCTGATCATATACTCGCTCTGCAAATAAAGAACATCTAACCCAGGTCAGTTGGGGAATATGGGTATAACATGTCTCGACTTGTAAAAGCCCTAGGGCCATTAGCCTAGTAACCTCCTGTGAGCATATAAAGAGGCCAGTCACAAGCGGAATCCCTCAGGGATAGATCCTGGGACTGCTCCTTTTTGGCATTTACTTCTCCAAAGTCAAGGCCAGTGTCATTGGCCTCTAGCTGACTACATCTGCAGATGATTGCAAATTAGGAGCAGTCATAGAATCCCTCTCTGATGCAAATGTTTTCCAGAAAGGGCTGACACAGATAGATAACTGATCTCAGATCCATGGACTAAAACTAAATGCAAAGAGAAGCATAAATAGTATCCTTCGGGAAGTTATCCACCCCTGGTAACTATCATATTGACATCACACCCCCCTAGCAGCTGACCCAGTAGTCAAGGACTTGAGGACACACATAGACAGTAATCTAGCCTTTGATTATCAGGTGTCTACAGTACTGAGAAAATCATTCTATGCTGTGCAATTTATAAACAAAGGTATGGCATCTAGGTCCAAGAAGGTTATTGTTCCACTGTATTCAGAATTTATCAGACTTATCATTGTGTGATGCCTCCTTTGGTATTTACCTAACCAGGCACATCCAGCAATTGGAATATCCACAGAGGTTCATCGCTAAAAGAATACAAGACATAAGTAACTTGTCTTATGCAGACTGCCATAAGGCCCTTTCCCTGTCTCCTACAGTCTGTTGAGAAAAGATCTATGCCTGGCATACAAGGCATTGTCAGACCTCACACTGATGGACATCCTGCTTATTTGCAAAACAAATAACACTAGAATGACTCATCTTACCTGTGATATAAATAGGATCCCAGAAAATATCCCTTCTCTGGAACAGGCTGTGAAGCAGAGTTCACCCCAACCCAATTTAAGTGTAACTTGGACAACTGGATGGGGCACAGGAAATTCATCCCTGTTTTAGCACACGTGTCTCTAATTGTCACAGGCAGCCTGCAACTTCTTCATCTCCTAGGTCCCTACTTGTAAATGTTTCATCGTCCAAGACCCTACTTACACTTATCAAGGGTATCAGAACTTTCCAGAGATTTGGGATGCATGGCTAGGCTTAAAAAGGTCTTTGTGGTTGTTAGCTTAGTACTCCCCTATGAACCAAGAACCTGTGAACCCCCTCAGAAAGGTTAACACAGACAAACACACTTGGTGTCAAGACCATGGCTTAAAACTCAAGAGCAAAAAATGCATTATAGTACCTTTTGGGAAGTTGGTCACTCCAGGTAGCTACATCATCAATGACACACCCCTAAAAGCTGATTCACTAGTTAAGGATCTGGGAACTCTTGTAGATAGTAACCTAGCAGTCAACCAACATGTGTCCAGGGTAGTAAGAAAACCCTTCTGTGTTGCTCAGCTTATAAGCAAGGGTGTGGCATCTAGGTCCAGAAAGGTCATTATGTCATATTATCCAGCCTTCATCAGACCCATCATAGAACATAATTCCCGCTTTGGTATGCACCTTAGCAGACATATGCAGACACTGGAACACCCACAAAGGTTCCTTACAAAAAGAATACACTGTGTAAGTATGATGTCCTATGCTGACCGCCTGATAACCCTGTCTCTTTAGTCCATAACATGAAGATTTCTAAGCCATGCTTTTTGCCTGGCGTACAAGGCATCCCCAGACCCTGTTTTGATGAACCTTTTACACATCAGCAAACAAGCAGCATCAGAACTACTAGATTAAAAGACCCTAATTTTGCTTGCAACATAAACAGGACACATTGGAGAGACGAATATGTTTCTCACAGAATTCCTGTTCTTTGGAGCAGACTCCATGTACATGTGAAGCAGAGTTCCTCTTTATCCCTATTCAAGTGCAACTCGGGTCTAAGGATAGGTTATCAAAAATTCACCCCCCCCCCCGTCAGGCTCCTGTGTCGATGATGGACAGCGGTTGTCAATAAATTGCCACCTATATAAATCAAATCTGTGGGTCACATCTGGGTTGCACAGCTAGAGTTATAAGGACCCTAGTGGTAGTTAACCTAGTATAAACTTATGAAATAGGCATCCACAGAAATCACAAATAGCAGCTGTCCACTTGACCATTTGAAATCCTTCGTGGTAGTTTACCTTTCACCCATACCTCTAAATGTTTAAGCATTAAAGATCATAGCATCAGATTTCAGCAATCAGAGCAAAGTGCCAATAAATCAGTCACTCTAGTTTTAAAAAGTAACAGGTCTGCAGGTACTACATTTTATAATATCAGTGATACAAAGGGTTCGATTCCAAAAGGCCTCTTCTCAGAGTATGTTACTTACTCTGAGAGCAAGTTTCGTGGAATCTGACCCTCCCCCAGTGTAAGCCTGTCTATAAATAGGCCTTACACTGAAGTAAGTCACTTACACTGAGAACAAGTCTTTTGGAGTCAGGCCTAATGTTTTTTTAATAGACTTTCTTAAGTGA
>NC_056736.1:759182069-759187345 GCF_019279795.1 Protopterus annectens
GTATTGACTACTGGTTTGATTCAATGCAAAAGCTCTTCTCACAGCTATTAATGTAGATCCTAATGATTTGCTGTGCAATAATTCAGTCAGATATGCTGCTATTGTTTCAATTTTACTTTGACAATATTACCTTCATATTGTTGCTTGTCTTCCTTGTCTCCTGTTCTGGGATGAGTGTGGGTCACTGGTGTCCTACTTTACTTACAGATTGCTACTTATTATATTTCTACTATGATATTTTATTAATTTTTCTATATCTATATGTGCAACTGTTTCCTGCATTGAGAATGAAGCATTGTAATTTCGTTCATCTACACTGCTGTGTAGTTCTGAATGACAATAAAGTTTTCTTCGACTTGACTTTCTTTTGCCTCCTGATGGAGGTACAGCACTCTCTACCAATACTCATTATCTAATTATCTAATCCCCTTACAGAGCTACCCAAGTGCTGGGGACCTTTTAGACTGATCTTTCATTTCTGGATATAAGCCAAATCCATCTAAGTCAATTCGGATAGCCTATGGTATGGACCTTTCAGACACTATCCATTCCTCATTTAAACCTGATAGTAAATACTCCCTCATACAAATATTTAAGAATACAATTGTCTAAGACTGTAAATGAGACTACCAAACTTCTTGTCCAGTCTCTTCAATCTCAAACCATCTCTACCATACAAGAATGAAAAACATGGATCCTTCCTTTTGATCAATAAATTACTCTTAATAAAAATTATACTGTACTCTAAATTATTTTATACTATACAGAGGTTTCCTGTATGGATCATGCAAAGCACCTTACAGAAATGGGTTCTGGCTATCAGAATTTGTTTCTGTTTCCATCCTTCCTGAGGGGTCCCCTGTTTACTTATTACTCTTCTCAATTATGCAGGGGACTCAAGCTACCTAATATGGAGGTCACCTACCAAACCACTAATATGGAAGTCACGTACCAAGTCACTAATATGGAGGTCACCTACCAAGCCACTAATATGGAGGTCACATGCCAAAACACTATATTTAAACTTTTCAGAAGTCTTTATTCTCTAATTCAGTTTTTCCATGGCATAATTTGATGTCAGCCTCCCTTTATCCTAGCACAGACCCTCTCAATCTTTTTAACCTAGCTGTCCTGAATATGGAAAATTTATACTACTCTACACCACAACACAAGGATTTTATTATCATTATCATTCAATTACCTGCTCTCAGTATGTGAACACTCTGTATAATATGATTGCCAAATTGTTTCAAAAGATTGACCCCTCTGGCTTGTTGTTCAGGATCCTTCCCTATGGAGCCCAATCCTTCTCTATAAAAGATCCCTCCTCCTCCCCATGGAAACTTTTGTGAGGAAAGCGCTTAGCTGTCATCCTTCAACTATTTACAAGATTCAAACTAAAATTTCCCAAAGAACTGATAGAAGAGTAGGGTATTAATTTCACTCACAATATTCACATATGTCATAGTCACAAGTTAAAGCTGTCATTTATCATTATAAATTACAAAGCACATTAAATGTAACTTTGGCACAATTTCTTTTCACAGTTTTTTTCTGTGATGGAAGTTTCTAAAACACCATCTGTGTCTTGGATGATATTGCCATCACTGAAATGTCAATACAACATGGTTTCTTTCTAAAAATGGGAATCTCACGATCAGTGAATATTAATCCAGCTGAGAAGACAATACTGTCTATTTTACAATTTCCAGCGAAAGATTCCTCTTCGCCTAAATGGAACATATTTGTCTGGAAATACTTGCATGAGTTATTTTTGACCACCGAGAGTATGACAAATCTCAGCAATATTAACTTAGTTATATGCTGGTGCTGTGCACAGCCTCAATCAGCTCCCACTTGGGGTCATCTCTTCTGGAGCTGCCTTCAAATTCAACAATTTTGGAATGATTTTTGGTCACTCTTAGGAAAAATATATTCTCTCCAACCTGAGAAAAGGCATTATCCTGTGGTTCATATATTTTATTTGTATTTAAGGATTCCAGGCCTACTTTTTAACTTTTATCTTTTAACTGTCCCCAGAGTATTGCTTATTAATATTTCAAATGGGTAAGAAATGCATACCCCCTGTTGATAATCACTTTGTAAGTACAGCCATCTTTCATGAGTCTGTAAGTTTTTCTTATTTAGCTATGAAGGATTACTCTGCTTTTACTCTCCTAGTGAAACCTTCATGTACAGTAAACTCTCAGTTAACCAGCACCCATGGGGATTGGTAGATGCTGGATAGCTGTAGTTTCTGGTTGCTTAAGAGTTACTATTACAAATAGGTCTGACTAATACTATACCTTATACTATAGCATACTATACCATAAACACTGTATTGATATGAATGTAATATTGAAATACAGTAACTAAAAGTCTGGCTGGGGGGGGGGGGGGCAGAAAGTGGAACACATGAAAATTGAATTGAATTGTTCATAATGTACTGTATTTCTTTATTTTTTTTTTTTTTTGCTGTTTTCTTGTATTCTGGTTAACTGAGAGTATACAGTATAATCAGTCTTCTTTTTCTAACATATTTGTGACTTCATTATATATCGTCTCTATATTGTAGCATTGCATTCTATAGAAATGATGTTAATCTCATCTTTATAAACTATTCTAGTTCCTTTCAACTTTCTTATTATAGTCGGCACATTTTCATTACCTGGTCTATCTAACTTAGATGTTCAGATTCTTCAGCTAATCCTTGTAATGTTATCTGCTCATTTTAATCAGTAGTATTGACTAATTCTGCCCTGTTTCTGTTTTGACGAGTTGTATAGTGCATTTGATGGCAATATGCTTACATTTCATGTTTGTTCATTTTCATTTTATAAGCGATTAAATAAAAATATGCAAAAAATACAAAACAAGAACATCAACCTAAAATAATCAAAAAAAAAACACCAACTACAAACATCACATGTTCGGAGACATAATCTCAGAGTATGAAATTAACAAAACAAAACCTGTGCCCCACTAGCTATCTCACTCAAGCCTATAAGGGCGTTTTTTTTGTATATTTCCAGTTCACATCCAAACCACCTTAGTGTGTCCTGAAATGTTTGGGGTTTGACTTCTTTAACTAAGTGACTTACAAGCTAACAATAGGCAGTATTAGAAATGGGAAGGAGTTACTAACAACATTAGTGTTAAGATTCTTAGTCTAGGATACCCTGTAGTGGAGTTATTAATCTTTGTTTGGCAGTTGTTATTCTTATTTTCAAATTTATTTTCATATTTTCATGACTGAGAGACCTACGTGTTATTGAGGTGTATGGTGTGAAACACCAATGTGAAAGACAAGACAATTCACTGTAAATGCTGGTTTATATCACACAGTACTGGAAATATGACAAGTTCTTTGTTAGTAATTATGAAAATAAGCAATATTTCCATATGTTCATACTTGAAAAACCAAATGACCTACAAACTGTTGCATGACATTAAGTGAAACCTTAGATGTTGTTGAAGAAAAGTTTATTTGATGTTAGCACTGTAAGTTGTACACCTTGAGAGATAACCAGCATTATTTATTTTGCTAATTATACAATTAGGGATATGTTTTCTTATTTTCTGTAAACATTTTAATAATCGTACACATACAGATACATTTTGTGTTGTCATGTGAAAGCATATGTCCGGTTAACAAAAATATTCTAACAACATGTGAATAGGTTGTAAGTTTTTTAAGATATGAAAATTTGTTTATGAAAGTTTGGAAAAAATATAATTTGGGGTTTGTGTGCATTATAATAAAGTATTTATCTGACTGTACTGACTGTTATCGCTGTTGTTCACTTTTATTGTTCACAAAATAATTACAGTTGACCTTATCCTTTTTAGGTTTATATTTCAGAAAATGCTCTTGAATGCAAGATGTATATAGTCCGCTAGAAGTACAACATTCCACTCCACATAGGTGTTACCATATTATATATCAATGCAGAGATGCACAACAATGGGGAAAATGTAAATTCCAGACCGAGCTATGAAACAACCTTGCAAGCAGAGCAGTGGGCAGGCTGAATACAGAGGGAAAAAAGTTACTGATTGTAACTACATATATATATATATATATATATATATATATATATATATATATATATATATATATAGTTCCACTTTATAATCTCGAAATACTGAAATCTCAAATTTCAGTATAAAGTCAAACATTTCAAATCCTGAAACCCCAAAACCACAAAGCACAAAATCACGAACATAAACACACCATACACCACACTGCACATATATCATCCAACCCACACTACAACAAACCAACAAAAAAACACACAAAAACACAAACCAACAAACCCACACTACATATAAACAGGGGGGCAAACCCCCCCTGCACCCCCCATGTGGGGGGCTGCAGGATCTATATTATTATTTCCTGCATAATACTTTAAATTCATATACCACATATACATGGCAATTTTATACAAAACATGTAAAATTTTATACAAAACATGTAAAATGTAATCAAATACAAGGAATAACTATATTCTATGGCGAAAATATAAAGTACAAAATCGCTTACGTGGCTCATGCAATATACGGAGCCTTTTAGTATTTATTAGTCTTTTAACATTTACTTGTTAGCATCCACCGTTCAGAACTCATTTTTTAACTCATTTTTTAATAAATTTTAACAAACTTCATCTAACCGATACGATTTAATATGTGATACAATAATGTGATTTTATAGAAAACATCCTGTCAAAATTAATATAAAAACAATTCTATTTTAGGTAAAACAAAAATGATAAATATTTTAATAGGTCTCAAGAATGATTTTTTCAAAGAAAGGGCATATATATCTTTAAGATGGGAGACATAATTATATTATTATTAATGTTTTAATTGTTTAATTAGAAGGAATGAATATATTTAAAGGAAGGGAAACACATCAATTAACTATTTGAAAAAGTTTGGCAAACGCCAGACGAAAGCGCTGATGTTTTTGTTGGTCGATGGATATATACTTTTTTTGTGACTTCATGTGTGAATAAACTGTTCAAAAGATTACTTATCGTGGTGAGAGTTCCTGAGTTCCAGCCCCATTGTGCTTTTTGGTTTGTGGAGTTCGATTTTGTGTTTTTCTCGTAGTTTGGATTTGGCAGTATGGATTTGGCTGTGAACGATACGGAGGCTCCGCCTAAACCTTCATTCGAAGCTTCATTGAACGCTATATCATGCCTTTTGGAAAAGTTAAATGATAGGATGGACAGACTGGAACAGTGTTCACTATCGCAATGTTCCAACATCACTTT
>NC_056736.1:759187845-759302845 GCF_019279795.1 Protopterus annectens
TCTCTCTCTCTCTGTCTCTCTCTCTCTCCCTGCATTTAATATTTAACTCATTTTTCCTTTATTTTTCATGGCAGTTTTCACCTGCAGCGACTCTGTCTGTGGTCTCTGTTAATTTTGTGCTTCTGTTTAAGATATCTGACACTGCTTGCTTTCTAGTTAATTTCTAGAATAACTTGGTCACAAAAGAAATTAAATGTTTTATATGTGAAGTATTATTGGTGTTATAGTGTTGTGACAAAGTAACACTTTTTTCTTCTTTTGACAATATTTAAATGAAATTTCCTTTATTTCTATTGACTCCCTAGAGGTACTAAACCATTAGCTTACCTGCACTAGATTTATTAGACTGGCGTAACATTATGACAGCAAACCTCTACTTTTTTACTGAGTGCATAAAAGGTTTTGTTGCTCTGAAACTGCCATCCCAACCTACTGCTGTAGTTCACTTACTATTTTATTGCTTATCTATACTGTTACACTTAATGTATGAAGCAAAATGCTTATTGTCTCGAATTATGATTTCTTGCCCACTGTTATTTCAGTTTACATAATATAATTTTTGACTTTATAAATGCATAATCAATGGATAAATACCCCCACTTCAAATATGGGGCCTGTTACCTGCTATTTATGCATTCATATTTTTTTGACCACATTTAGCCATTTATAGCATTTCATGTTTACTCCTTAGGCATTGGAGTTCACAAATCTGCCATGATGATATTTTTAGATACTACATGGTGCTGCGGTAGCGTTGTCGCTTCACAGTAAGACGCTGTCCGGTTCGATTCTCAGCTAAAGCGTCTTCTGCATGGAGACATGCATGAATAGGCGTACCTTCGTTGAAGGTTGTGCATCAGGGCTGGTAACTCGGCACATAAAAATCAATTACCAATCATTAGTGGACCGGAGTTCCGCTGTGGCGACCCCTAACTGGGAAAAGCCGAACGACACAATAACAACAACATAAAGACTGTAGATTTATCATAAATCTGTATATTGTTTACATGTTATTTGCTTATATGGTACATGTGCTCTCCTTTTCTATAAGAAAGAAGGGTTCCTATCAGCATTTCGAATGTTGAAAACGCCAAATTTAATTTAATTGAACTGAAATGTTCGAAATCTCAGAAAAGCGAACTGACGGAACATGGATTTCTTTACCAGGGAAAGAAATCGGTGGGCCATCATTGGAGTTTGCTATTTCCTCCACTGTGGTGTGGTCTTGGAGTTGGTATATTTAAGTAGGGGGTGTGGGGGTAACATTGAAAATTCTTTTTTTTTTTTTTTTTTTGCATGTAACACCGATTTCTTTCCCTGGGAAAGAAATTAATGTTCTGTCAGTACGCTCTTTTGAGATTTCGAACGTTTCAGTTCGATTAAATTGCATTCGGCATTTTCAACATTCGATATGTTGATATAGACCCGAATAGAAAGTATTTAGAATTTCTTCCAGAGTGTTAATGTCAAAAATTTGTCCTGGGATGGATCTGGAGGTCCACTGGAGTATAGGTATTTTATGCCTACTCTTTATCATAGGATCGTATAGGATCATATAAGATCAAAGGAGGTTACTAGCCTAATGGACCTGTTGCCCATACAAGCCTAGCCAAGAGTTTATCCCCAAAAAGAAACCTCAGTCAGCACCTGTACCCCCGTCAATGAGGGACAAAGGTGGAACCCCTGGGACACATTTGTGGTTTCCCATCCACTCAGATAGTATCATATATTACTTCATATTTTGTTACCTTCTACACACTGGGTATCAATAACCATAACTACTATCAAGTGTTTACATTGATTTTAACAGTCCTTCAGTTACCCCATAAGAAAAAAATATTTTTTCATCTCTCCCATAAATCTTATAGAAAAATTGCATTGATGAAATAAAACCATATCTTTAAACAATAGTGTGATATTATTCTAAAGGATGGATCAATGCAGTAACTGCTGGCCAACATGCAGCATAAAGCTGGCACTGCTATCATTATCAGTTTATTAGTATTTTCACCCTTCTGGTCACTAGAATTTGTTGACTTTTAATAATAAAGTCTTGAACAGACACATGTTTGAGTTCATGTAGGATACAGCCAGGGATGTTGTTGGATTCCATGGAGACTGTATTTTTTGCCTTTGAGAGGGCATTAAACACCTGCTTCCTGGTGATGAGGGGAGGGGGCAGGTGCTGGGCATGTCCTTGTTAACTGATGAGGGGGAACAGGAGGGTGAAGTTTTCACTGAACCTGTCTGCCAGCAAGTTGGCTATATCTGCAGCATTTGTGTAGGTGGTGATATTGACAACCAGTTAAGAGCAGATTTGGGTGTTACCTTTCAGATTACAGATGTATGTGAATAAGGCCTTGTGACTGTCCTTGGTGGATGTGGCCACTTTGGACTAGACGTTAGCCTTAGAGGGTCTCACCAGTGACTTTATTTGCTTATTCAGACAAAGGAGAGATTACTTCCAACTTGACACCTGCTTCTTCTTGGTCCTGGACAGTATTTTTTTTCCTTTTATTATAGAGTTTGGAGTTTGTTTATTCTGCTGTCCACCAGATAGGTTTACTCTTCCTTGAGGAAGATGATTTGGTCCTGTCAGGTATTGCCGAGTCCATACAGCTATGGTAGGTTCTCATATAGTTTTTAGTGTAGGCTTGGACATTAGTGCTAGTTCCAACTGAAGGGACAGTGGCTGTGAAGCTGCTTATACCAGCTCTCAGGAGATTGTAGTCAGCTTTGGAAAAATTTTTGTTTGACCCTGACAAGGGTGGGAAGGGAAGATGGTGACTTCAAAAGTGATTGCTTTATGGTCAGATCTTACTGAGAAGGATGACACTGTAGGGGTGCTACAGTGGCTACTCATGTTGGTTTGGACCAGGTCCAGGATATTTTCACCTCTGTTAGGGGTGTCAACCAGCTGATCCAATGCATTGGCATTGACAAAGTTGAGAAATATCTGGGCATTCATGTTTGGGCTAGAATAGGTCTTCCGCTCTATGGTTGGGTAGCTAATATCACCCAGTATTAGAGTAGAGGGTTGAATCTTGATGGATTCATGTAAGTCCAGATAAGTGGAGTGTGTGTCCTGAGTCATGGTTGGGGTTCTGTGGTTAGCTATCATTTGAATAGGTGTTTTGTAAACAGTTAACTACACTTGGAGTGTCTCATGTGTGTCATACTGTTTGACCAGCCTGGAGGTGTGTATGTCTTCGTAGCCCTCCATTTGGGGTGTGAAAGTATGGTAGGATGAGTAACCTGGTAAGGCTGGAATGCTCTCTGCAGCTTTGAACCAGGTTTCAGTGACTTCACAAATGTCAGTATCCTGCAAGGCAAGGAATGCTTGCAATGAGTGCAGTTTCATGCTAAGACTCCTAGCGTTTAGCAGTGTGACCTTTAAATTTTGTTTAGAAGAATTTTTCATGTTGGTAATTTTGTGCTCATGACTTGCCTAAAAAGGCACTATGGGGAAGCAAGGGCCTTTGCCAGAAGCCTAAAACTCACGAGGAGACAGATGAAGGCCATCTCTGGCAAAGCACTGTGGTCTGCCAATCATGTCCTCCCAGGCTGTCAGGTACTGGATCCCTTTGGAATGACACCAGAAACTAAGCCAATTGTTAAAGTAAATTATTTTTTGTTTGTATTGAGGCATCATTCTGCTGATGGTAGGATGCTGCTTAAGGCTAGAGACATACCTGCCTGGGACCCATATTCAGCAAGCTCAATCAAATCTCTCTTCATATAGTCCAGAGAGGTACATCTCAAGTCATTCACACCAACATGGACTGTGACAGAGTAATAATAACTTTAGTTAAGAGGCTTGACTACATGTGTGATATGCTGATTCTAGCACCTGACAAGCAACTTACCGTGACTTTCTTCTTGTCCAGCCTGGTGAGGGGCACATCTGTGTGTCTCACAATAGAGTCTCCCATGACTAGTATGTTGGGTTTGTGGCTGGGCCTTAGAGGCTGTGAGACACAGGCATGTGTGATCTTGGTGCTGCGGGCTGTAAAGTACATGTGTGTGTTGGCTTCAGCGGTCTCTTTTGTTTAGCTGTCCTTTTGTTGAGGACCTCTGCATATGTAGAAGTGTGTTGTACAGGTGTGGGTGTGTTAGACGTGTGGTATTTGTAGTGTTTGAACAGACAACATTCTCAGTGCCAGATGTACTAGCTTGTGACTGACACAGCAATGATTCTAGGTTCTTAATGTAACTGCATCTCTCACATATTGTGTTCCGAGGTGATAGTAGTAGAGGGTTGTCCATGTACATAAGGCAGTTGCTGCACTGGTTCAGGATGCCCATATCAACCAGACTAGTAGGAGAAACCATAGGAAATTGTCCGTCCATGGTTGCCAGAATCTCTGGAAAAGAAGTCAAGGATAGTAGAGTGGGTACTATCTGAGGAGAGTACCTATAGGTGTGAGTACGGCTGGATAAATTCAATACAGTAGCTGCATGCAAGGGCCACCCTTATACAGGAGTGTTAGTAAGAGAAAAATGCAGCTGAGATACCTCACAAAGGGTTAAAACAGCACAATGGTGGTGTACAACATGTAAACAAGAACAAACCTATGGAAATGTGGGGTTTAAATGCCACAACAATGAAAGTAAAATAGAAACACTGGACTTGACCAGTCTACCCTTGTTCCTGAGCTCTCAGCTAAACACCCTATGCCAAACCAGTTCCAACCTGCTCACTTACTCCCACTAAGTGCAGGCAGGCCCAAGCCGACACAACATGGCATAGCAGGAACACAGGAATCACACAAACAGATCTGGATACTGCAAAATCTGTAACCAGACTATGCTAAAAATATTTGAACTCTGTTTAGGTTGATTTAACACAGGAGAACAGATACACAAATATAATAGCAGCAAACAAAGAGTAAACTGATTTAAACAAATTAAATAGTTAACCAATAAAAAATCTATGTTCCAACAACCTTCAATCAGGCAAGTTCTAACTGCACACTCCTGCCACTAGGGTGCAGGGGAATCCTCTCCAAAAAAGATGTCCAGGATAAGTGCTCAAGTTATACAACCAGAGCTAAATTCAGTAGTTTTGAATCTAGTCTAAGCTACAGCAAACAAGGTGCACCAATTTCAGAAAGAAACAGTTCAAATAAGCAGGCACAATAAGCCTTCAACCAGCAATTTCCAGCTCAGATGGGCAGAATCTACCCATTCCTCCCACAAGAGTGTAGATCACAAACATTCTTAATGTAAAATAACTGGCCTGCAGACACTTTTAGAATAAGAGACACACTAAGCCTTCAACCAGCAATTCCCAACTTAGAAGGCTGTAAGCTACCTCTCCTGCCACAAGAGTATAGACCACAAACCTTCCTAATGTAAAGCAACTGGCCTGAAGCCCAAGTGCTTAAACCAAAAGGCTTAGAATAACAGTTACAATTTAATCAGGCTACTAACAAGCAGTAATAAATGCAGCAGAGTGAATGCAATTGAATACTTTTAAATAAAAGCAGCAAAATGAAAATACATTAATAAAGTAGGAAGAAACACAAATACAGTAAAAGCAGATGAATAAAGTGCAATTTTTTAGGTTAAGTGGGAAGGGAGGAAACAAGATAATTCAAGGTTGAGAAACGAAGGGAGTGGGCCTTCCCAAATGATCTATCTTGACGTAGTACAATAAGCTGATGAGAAGGGACTGGGAGGAGTGTCCAAAATGAGATTTGTAGTTGGGGTGGGCAACTCAAAAGCCACCAAATTTAAGAACACAACAAGAATTGGGAGGGTGGAAGGGGAAAAATGCAACTATAGATGAACAATATTCAGAGCACTCAGGGCACACAAATACTTCAGCTAAATACAGATATTTCTAAATAAAAGAGCAATGCTGTTTCTCAGCTCCTCTCACTAATTCACTATGCTATTCACAGTTTGCAAAGGAATTCTTTGGTAACTTTTTTAACTGACCCTAGCCATGAACTCTTAAATCTCCAGCAACAGAAAACTTAAAACAAAACAAATGTAATACTAGAATTAGATACAAAATAGAAGTTATCAAATGTTAAATGAAGAACTTCAAATCAAGATAAAATGCAGCCAGAGATGAGCCAACTTCAGTCACTGAGTTCAATCATTAATCAGTTTATTAGAAACTCGAATGCAGAATATATGAATATAAGCACATATAACTTAATTTTAAAAATAAAGGAAAGCATCTATTAAACACACTCTATTACTCTGACCTTAATGATTCTGTCTTCTCCTTTTATTCCCCATTGCACAGTTGAAGGATTTTCTCAAAATATTTATTTTCTTCATTGTTGATACATTGTTCTATTCTTCTGACATTCTTTATTTTCAATTAGTTAATGGTATATGAGGCAATACATTTTAAAATACTGGAACTGGACCTTTAACAAAAAGTGATCTTGAGAGTCATGAGTTTCTTGATTTTGTTAGTCAGAACTTAGATAACATCCCGATGTATTGACTTCTTTACAAATCCATACTGATATTCTTTGAGCTTTTCTAAAGTATGAATTTGAGGTTAGTTTAAGTCTAATTAAACTGAGACATCTGAAAGAAGTAAATCTTATGTCTAAGTAAGAGCTTTAGAACATGTTAGTTGTTATTATATCTGCTCTGAGATGAAAGAGCTAAGCATTTTAATGTACTGATGTTTGTGTTGTGGCTAGCAGTTTGGCATGTTATGTTGGGTTAGTTTCTTGGTTTATATGCTACCAAGTTCAGTCATTTGTTCTTTTTATTTCTAAATGTTATGATCTTATGATATGGAAAATAGATGTCTCATCTTTAGGTAGCACTTTATGTTGAACTCTCTTCTCAGTTAAATCTGACAAAACTCACCCTGCCTGCAGTTTTTTACAGGAACCAGTACATTCTAAATCCCTTGCCTCTATAATGCTAGTAAAGAAACTATCACAATACATGACTCTGCCCCTCAGTGCAGTAGGTGACATTTTCTCTGACTTGGGTAGTATTATCAAAAATTTATTTCTGCTTTTAAAATTTCCCAACAAATTATTAAAACACTTCAGATCTACATTCTTATATTTTTCCAACATACTTCAGTTTTCTACAGAATATAACCATAACTTTATTGCCTCTCTCAGTGAAAATAGAATTCTGATGGAAATAAATGTCCTTGAATTACACAAAGCACTAGGACCAACAGGTTCTACTGCAAACACAGAAGTTCAATATTAATCTCACAAAATCTTGTTTCATGTTTTCTTTTTTATACAAAAAGTAATGTTTTACATGAAGATCAGTCAGGAACTCCCCAAACCACACTCATATCCATTACATTTATAGGTTCATAGGTGTATACTAGTCTAATGAACACTAGGGCCCTTATAAGCCTAGCTGTGCAATCCAAATGTGACCCACAAATTTGATTATATAGCTTGTGATTTACTGATCACCTCTGTCCATCTGAGACATAGCAGCCAGACAAGAGTGAACTTCCGATTACCCATCCATTTGTCCAAGTTGTGCTTAAATAGAGATAGGGAGTAACTCTGCTTCATATGGATGGGGAGCCTAAGAAACATATCTGTCTCCCCAACATGTCCTATTTATGTCACCAGCAAAATTATTTTTGTTTTAATCTAATAGTTCTGAAGCTCTTTGTTTTGTGGTTATGCAAAAGGTTAATCAAAACAGGGTCCAGGGATGTCTTATATGCCAGGCAAAGATCACCTGTCAGAAATCTGTACTGATACTGATTAAAGAGAGAGGGCTTTGAGGCAATCAACATAAATTATTGAGTTTCCTACTTGTATTTTTTTTGTAAGGAACCTTTGTGGACTTCCAGTTGCTGCATGTGTCTGGCCAGATGCATATCAATGGGGGTGTTATACACTGTGATGGGTCTAGTGAGGGCCAAATGCAGTGATATGATGACTTTTATGGACCTGGATGCCATCTCATTGCTTATAAGTTGAGCAACATAAAATTTTTTTTTAATACTTTGGACATATGTTGGTTGAATGCCAGGTTACTTTTTATATGAGTTCACAGATCCCTGCGTAGTGAATTGACTTATAAAAGTATTATAGTAATGACACAGTTACCAGCGGTAGTAGATTCCCCAAAAGGTACTATAATGCATTTCTTGGTATTGAGCTTTAAGCCGTGGCTTTGGCACCAAGTGTTTATCTGTATTAGATCTTCCTGAAGGGTGTTATCATCTTGGGGGGATTCAATGGCTGCTCCCACCTTGAAATGAACTGCAAGCTTGGTTAGACAAATGCCTTTGACATTTGCTTTGACATCTGAAAAGTAGGTGTCAAAGAGGAGTGGGCCCAGCACTGAACTGTAGGGGAACTCCACTGGCGACCATCATCTTTGTGGAGGTGGCCTCACCAAGTCTAACTTCCTGGGTCTTATCAGTGAGTCAGCTAGTTATCCAGCATGTTATAAAAGAGGTTTGTGCCTAGTTCCATATGTTTATTGACAATGCCTGAGTTGGGTATTTTATAAAATCCTTTAGCCAGATCTAGGTAAGAAATATGAATATTTTCCCCTCATCCATTGTCTTAGTGACTTTTTTAAATAAGTCCACCAGATTCAGTAAGCATGACCTTTCTTTGACAAAGCCAGACTGGGATGGGTGCAGTGTCTGAAGGGTTCCTATGTCCTTATTGATAATTTCCATGGTAATTCTTTCCATGGCTTTGCATGTAAGACTAGTCAGATTAATGGGTCTATGGTTTCCAACATCTGTTGAAGGTCCTTTCTTATGAAGGAGGATTACCACCACAGTCCTCCAGTCATGCGGTACGAAGCCTATTTTAAGACTATAGTTAAATAATGACTCCAGGGGTCCTGAAAAGTCATATTATAGACTAGTCAGGATGCATCCTGAGATGTTATCAGGGGGCAATGAGGCATGTTCGTGGTTTTAGTGAGTGCAGCCAGTACATGTCCCCTAGTTATAGTTGGAGGGGTTATGTTTGATGGTATTTCTTGGGGGGGTGTTTGTGGGTGAGACGGGGATAACATTGGAACTGAATTAGTCTGCTAACAGGTTCACTGCTACGTTTTAGGTTACTGACATAGCTGAAGAAGGCCTTATGGTTAGGTTTCACCTGGGAGGATAGCTTAACCCAAAAGTTGTCTTTTATTGACCTAATTAGCTCTCTTAGATGCCTATTTAGATTCATGAGAGTTTTTGTCTTTATGGGAATTACCCTTCCTGATTTTTGCCACAATTGTTTTCCTTTTGATGAATGTTGTTGTTGTTGTGTCTTTTGGCTTTTCCTGGTTAGGGGTCGCCACAGCA
Source organism: Protopterus annectens (assembly GCF_019279795.1). Lineage (NCBI taxonomy): Eukaryota > Metazoa > Chordata > Ceratodontiformes > Protopteridae > Protopterus > Protopterus annectens. The sequence continues at coordinate 759,197,129 of NC_056736.1, forward strand.
GAATTCCAGTCTGCTAATGATTGGTAGTTGGTTTTTACGTGCCGAGTTACCAGCCCTGATGCACAACCTTCAATGAAGGTACGCCCATTCATGCATGTCTCCACGCAGAAGACACTCTAGCTGAGAATCAAACCAGACAGCGTCTTACTGTGAGGCGACAAAGCTACCGCAGCACCACCACCGTGGGTCCGCAGCATCACTTTGGGATGCCACCAGGGCAATTTGTTTCTAGAGCTATTCCTGGGCTTACTTCTGGTAGGTACAGCAGCCTGTATGAAGCCATAGACATGATTGTACAGAGTTTCTGAGAGAAGTTCAGCATAGGCTGCTGTGTTAGAATTTTGACAATTCATTACATAATAAAAGGTAATTTGCCTTGGAATAGTTCCTGTTACTGGTTTTAATGGAATTATGGAGTTAATTTTGATTTCGAAGAGACAGCTTTATGGTCCAACATTACCAGGGGGATGAAACATTGTGGGGTGCAGTGATCTACCATATTTGTAAACATGAGATACAGCATGTTGGAGCCCCTAGTCGGTGTATTCACTATTTGTTATAAATCAATAAAATGTAGTAAACGAGGTGGCTAAAAGTAAAATTATTTAATGAACAGTTAGCGCTTTCACATTTTAATAACTCAGAAGTAGCGAGTAATAATTTTAAAAAGCCTAGCATTTTTATTCCTAAATTAAATGCATCCTTAGAGACTTTCTGCAATGTTTGTGAAATAGAACTTAGAGAGTTCATTGACTCACAAAATAAATTTTACCATAATAGATTCTGTAACTTAAATCTCGAAGAAAGTAAAGCATTACATGAGTTAGTAAATGATTCATCAATTATGATACGCCCAGCTGATAAGGGGGGGGGGGTAGTGGTTTATGATACAGATAAATATTGTGAAGATATGCTTTTTATGTTGAATGATGAAAAAGTTTATAAGAAAGTCTCACTATCTTACATTGATGAGTTATGCAGTTAGATTTATAAGTCACTAAATGACTACTATTTAAGCAATCTTATTACTAAGCAGTTATTGGACTACTTTATAGTTATGCATTCACTAGTTCCTATCATTCAAGGGCAACCAAAACTGCATAAGAATGGGACCCGACCACCTTTAAGGCAGATACTGGCTGGACAAGTTTGGATAACCCGGCCACTATCAGTTTATGTTGAAAAGAATTTAAAACCTGTCATATTAAAATCACCAAATATTGTATGTCATACAAAGCAATTTATATATGATTTGCACAAAGCTGTTACAGGTCAAAATTAAACTTTAACTGAGAGTTATTTGGTAGCTCTTGATGTGAATTCTTTATTCACGGTGATACCGCATGTTTATTGTATAGAAGCAGTTTAAAAAATATTTAATGCAGAGTCATATATATGAATCTGTGAAAATTGATTTCATATGCATGTTATTAGAATTGACATTAGAAAATAAAAATTTTTTGTTTAAGGATACTTATTATTTACAGTTACTTGACGTAGCGATTGGCACCCCGTGTGCCAATAGCTACACCAATATCATGTTAACTTATTGGGAGGAACAGTTTGTTTTGAATAATAATGAATTTTCTAGATACATTTTTCGATATAAAAGATTTGTGGATGACCTGGTATTGATTTGGACACGGTGTTGGGCACAATTACAATAATTCTTAATATATATTAATAATACTACCAATTTTTTAAGTTTCACTCTCGTTGTTTCTGGAAATCAGGTAGAATTTTTGGACATTACCATAAAGAAAGATATAAATGGGGTTTTTTACAACAGAATTATATAGAAAACCATGTCGTAGAAATAATATTTTATGTAAGGATAGTATGCATCCTTCCCATATATATAAGAATATAATTAAAGGGTAAGGTATACATATCTCAAGGCTAGATTAAGATGTTGAGAAATTTCAAGCAAACTTGAAGTGTTTAAAGAAGAATTATATGAACATAAATATAATAAAATGAAAATTTACAAAGGTTTACAGGCAGTACAAGCCTTGAGAAATAATAGAGCTAAACCCTATATGCATGGGCTTACTTTAGATCAAGATAATGTTTCAAGAGGCACATATGACAAAGATGTAGTAACGTTTACACTGGAATATTCCACATATGACAAAGATATAGTAACGTTTAGACCGGAATATTCCACATATGACAAAGATATAGTAACGTTTACATTGGAATATTCCACATATGACAAAGATATAGTAACGTTTACACTGGAATATTCCACATATGACAAAGATATAGTAACGTTTACACTGGAATATTCCACATATGACGAAGATATAGTAACGTTTACACTGGAATATTCCACATATGACAAAGATATAGTAACGTTTACGCTGGAATATTCCACAAATGACAAAGATATAGTAACGTTTACACTGGAATATTCCACATATGACAAAGATATAGTAACGTTTACACTGGAATATTCCACATATGACAAAGATATAGTAACGTTTACACTGGAATATTCCACATATGACAAAGATATAGTAACGTTTACACTGGAATATTCCAGTAATGTTGAACATGTCCGGCAAATAATAAATAAAAATTGGTTTATATTACAAGCAGATGACGAAATAAACCAAGTAATTAAGGATAAACCACAAATTAGTTATAGGAATAGAAAAAAACTTAAAAAGACTGCTATGTTAAACTAATAATAAAAGTTACAGTAACATAAATATAAGTGGATTACAGAAATCTGGTAGCTGTAGTGTTCATAGTGTGCTGGCCTCAGATAAGGATTTTGTACATCCTAAAACTAATAAGAAATATAAATGTAATGTTTCAGCAAATTGTACAATGAATAATTGAATTTATTTGGCTGCTTGTAACGCCTGTAGTTAATTCTATGTAGGTATGATTAGCAAGACGTTAAGGAAACATGCAAAAGAACACATAACAGAAATTAGAAATAAAGATGTAGATATAAGTGCCCTTGCTAAACATTCAGTATTATTTTGTAATACACATAAGTTTAGTTTTAAAGTTATAGAATGTATACATCCAATCCCACGATTAGGAGATTTGAAAAATTTAACAGAACAACGTGAACTGAAATGGATTTTAGAATTACAAGCCATTAGACCACCAGGCCTTAATGATAGAGCCTCTATTAAACCATAAATAAAAGCTAGGTGACTTAGATAAGATGTATAGGTTCATTTGAATGCATATATTTTTATTTCTATTAAATGTTTTATTATTGTGGGTTGTTAGGTTCTACTTGAAAGCTAAATTTATGTATTTAGATGTTGATCTTATAAATTTCATTAGTATAGATTATGCCATATATTTGTATGTTAATGTTAAGATATTTTAAATTGGATAATTGAATAATTTATGTGAGTATATATAGGAAATGATGTAATATGTTCCTGGTCTGAAGAAGCATCGTAAATTGATGTGAAAATGCTAACCATTCATTAAATTATTTTACTTTTAAACACCTTGTTTACTACATTTTATTGATTTATAATGTATGCAGTTTCTGTAGCAGAGGTTCACAGTGGCATTGTTATTTATTGTTGGTATTCACTATTTGGTCAAGGGTTTTGTATTTACAAAGTCAAGTCATCTATGTGTCTGTAGATTTGATGCCATGTAGAATTTCCAGTCTATAGAGGGGTAATTAAAGTTTCCCATGAGTATGCTGTTAGGTTGGATGGTAACTTTTTCCATTAAGTCCAAATATGCAATGTGAGCTTCTTGGGACATAGAGGGTGATCTATAGCTGGCTGGGATATGGTATGGGATTGTGTCTATTGTGATCTCCATGTGAAGGAACTCCAGCACATCATCCTGTTTGACTATGTTAGGGGTATGCTTGTTAATCAAGTATTTTAAGATACCTCCTCCTTTAGCCCTTGTCTGTACTGCTGCTGGTCTAAATGTGTTGAAGGCATTACATCTTTGCACTTGTTAGGGGTTATTCTGCTGCTTTCAAATATGTGATGGTAACTGCAAAAATGTCTATATTCTTGAGTGTGAGCAAGGTTTGGCATTGGGCAGTAACACCTTGAGATTCAGTTGAAATGATTTTGCAATTTCTGTAGGCTTTTCAATTTGACATTGCCTAAAAATGCACTATAGTGTTAGATAAAGTTTTAGGCAGTATTCAAAAGCCTAGAGGGGAGGGGTGCAGACCATCCTTGGGAAAGCAATTTGGTCAATTAGCAGTGCCCTCTCAGGCTGACGCATATTGGATTCCCATACAATGACAGCAGAAAGACAGACAGTTGTTGAAAACAGTCATGTTTTGCTCATATTGTGGCATCATCTTCATTAATGATAATATGCTGCTCAGTGCATTGTGACATCATCCTCAGTGATGGTAATATGCTGCTCAGTCCATTGTGATATCATCCTCAGTGATGGTAATATGCTGCTCAGTGCATTGTGGCATCATTATCAGTGATAATACACTGCTCACTGCATTGTGACATCATCCACGGTGATGGTAATATGCTGCTCAGGGCATTGTGACATCTTCTGCAGTGATGGTATTATGCTGCTCAATGCGTTGTGATATCATCTTCAGTGATGGTAATATGCTGCCCAGTGCTTTGTGACATCATCCTCATTAATGGTAATATGCTGCTCAATGCATTGTGACATCATCCTCAGTGATGGTATTATGCTGCTCAATGCATTGTGACATCATCCTTAGTGATGGTAATATACTGCTCAATGCATTGTGACATCATCCTCAATGATGGTATTGTGCTGCTCAATGCGTTGTGACATCATCCTCAGTGATGGTAATATGCTGCTTGGTGCACTGTGACATCATCCTCAGTGAAGGTAATATGCTGTTCAGTGCATTGTGACATTACCCTCAGTAATGGTAATATGCTGCTAAGTGCATTGTGACATCATCCTCTGTGATGGTAATATGCTGCTAAGTGCATTGTGACATCATCTTCACTAATGGTAATATACTGCTCAGTGCATTGTGGCATTATCCTCAGTGATGGTAATATGCTGCTCAGTGCATTGTGGCATCATCCTCAGTGATGGTAATATGCTGCTCAGTGCATTGTGACATCATCCTCCATGATGGTAATATGCTGCTCAGTGCATTGTGACATCATCCTCAGTGATGATAATATGCTGCTCAGTGCATTATGGCATCATCCTCAGTGATGGTAATATGCTGCTCAGTGCATTGTGACATCATCTTCAGTGATGGTAATATACTGCTCAGTGCATTGTGGCATCATCCTCAGTGATGGTAATATGCTGCTCAGTGTATTGTGACATCATCCTCAGTGATGGTAATATGCTGCTCAGTGTATTGTGACATCATCCTCAGTGATGGTAATATACTGCTCAATGCCACTATACCACTATGGAAGAGCAGGGTTTAAAATACAAACTGATAGCTTTTATGAGTAATTCTACTTGTGGAAACAGAAGTGTGGAAGAATGCAGAAACACAATTTACCCACTGCTAATTAAAATGCAAGATTAGGGTACCAGAACAGACTAAAAAATGCAATCAGATAGAATACAGCAGAGAACTACAAAGTAGTATTACCGCATGGGTCACTAAGTCCAACTCAAATATTTAAGCAGAATTGAAGTAATTAAACTAATTTAATACTGTCTTTTTTTTTAAAGATAGTTACTCATAGTTCCACACCTCTCCAAGTCTTGCATAAAAGTTTAATAATTATCATTTAGTATTACTGATTAACATTGGTATGAACATATTCTTACCCTTCCAATATATTTCTTTTAAATCTTGGCAGACCTGATCACTTTAGATATGGTATTTCTTCGTAAGTGACTCCATTTCTAGCCCAGTATTTGTTTTGGGCATTGATGCTGCCAAAGTTTATGACAGAAGTAATTTTGAGTTTCTCTTTTCTGCTTTGAAAAGTATTCAATTAACTGATGACTTTATCAAGGTAACCCACCTGGAAATCAAATGCTTTTCAAAACAGAAAAGAGAAACTAAGAAGAAAGATTGTATCTAAAATCCACCTACTAGACTTTTCATGTATAGTATCAACTGGAATAGGAACAACAGTGTACACTACTGCCATATTTATACAGTGTATCGATTATGTCCTCTATGAAAATCTATTAAGGCAGTTCCCAATATGCCATGACATTATATATATATATATATATATATATATATATATATATATATATATATATATATATATATGTGTGTGTGTGTGTGTGTGTGTGTGTGTGTGTGTGTGGGTGTGTGTTTGTGTGTGTGCATATGTATGCATGTGTGTGTGTGTGTGTGTGTGTGTGTGTGTGTGTGTGCACATGTGTGTGTGTGCATGTGTGTGTGTGTTTGTGTATGTGCATATTTATGCATGTGTGTGTCTCTGTGTGTGTGTGTGTGTGTGTGTGTGTGTGTGTGTGTGTGTGTATACACATACAGATAACTATAAAAATATACATCCTTTGCATGCAGTATTAATAATATTTATTTTTAGTCTCTGAAATGTGACATCTTACATATTTCAAGAGCTGTACATGGCTTCTTAGAATTTTGTCAGAAAATATTTTAAATATCCAGAAAGTTACAAGCTTTCCCCCTACAATGACTGCAATCATATCAACTCAGTGAAAGTAGTTTCAGTGACAATAAAACATTTGAAAACTTCTTGCTGAAACCACCATTCTTGAACATAACAAAGCATTTTTTGCAGGAGATAAGCTCTCCCCTGCACCCATCATTTGGGGGCCATCCCCACACCCCCTAAACTTATATATACCAACTCCAAGGTCAAATGACAGTGGAGAAAAAGACATATTTCACTGTCAGTGAAGTTACTTTAGCTGAAAAGCATTTGCACATTTTATACTCAGCAAATCTAACTGTACTGATATGACAGGTTCCCTAATGATCATACTTGTATTGATGAATCTGACTTTCATAATATTAAAAAATGCCAAAGTTATTACTTAGGAATTACTTTAACCAAATAATTGCAATAAAACTGCTAAATGCTGGCCAATAGTGTGAGAGGATCTGATTAAATGAAATTCTCAGAATGCTCTTTATTTTCAAAAATTACAATAAAAGAAATTAACATCTTCCCCCAATATGTTTAATGATTTCTTCTAATTGGGTTGGGTTCACAATAACCTATTAAAATGTATTTGGTTTCAGAATTCTGTCAGAATAAGGTACTATGGACTATCATTTGTAACAAAACTCTGTGGGGATAAACTTACCAATTTTAGTGGTGTTTTCATATTTTTACATCTTCTAAACTTTTAACTTTCTCTTTTTACCAAATTATTTTATTCTCTACATGACACAAATTATGGAATACAAATTTACTTTTTTTTTCAGAATATAATCTATATGGCCTAATTTTCTTCATTTTTGATAGCATTTTAATAACAAACTTAATACTTTATTTTTACATCTTGTCAGACACTTCCAGAGCTTAATAAAGATTTTTGGTCTCTCTGAAACCATGTCGTTTCCTTAACTTCTAAAATCAATTCTAATGTTTTAACTGGTACTGCAATTACTGTTTGCCCAGGTTTATGAACATTTTAAGATCCTTTACTATAACTAACCTTTTCATTGCAATTTTCCATCAGACTGTGAAAATGTTGAGTACAAGTTGCCATCTGTGTAGCTAGCATTGATGGTATCATGCACAATATATAGATTTTTCAGCAAGCTTTATTGTAACCTATCTTAAATAAATCAGAGATCACAATTTCATTATTAAATATTACCACTTTTGTAGATTTTTTATTACTAGGCAATGGGCTTCCCCTCAAGAAATATTCTTACATAAAATACCTTAATGCATCTAAAATGCTCTAATAATTTTGAGAGCAAATTTAATGATTGGGAGAGTGTCGGAAAATCTTGTATCAAATTATTTATACTTTTGTCTTCTAGCACACTTGCTTATAATGCAGGAAGATCTGAAGGGGTGGGTTCTATTCCCACCTCAGTACATGGATCTCTTTTCCATTGCTGACAATGCAGTACAGCACAAGAAGTGTCTGCACTTCTGATCACACTGCCTTTCAGATGAGATGTTAAACCATTGCCTCATCTGCCGTAACTGGTGGAAGGTCAGGTGGATGTAAAAGACCTCACATCACTTGTGAAAAAGGGAAGGGGGTGAATTAAATGTATTTCGCACAGCATAGATTCAAAGGAAATGTTTTCTTTCAAATGAGATGTTAAACCATTGTCTCATCTGCCTTAACTATTGGAAGCTCAGGTGGGTGCAAAAGACCTCACAGCACTTGTGAAGAACAGTACAGGTTGAATTAATTGCATATCACACAACAAACATTTATGCCAAAGAAAATCATGTTAAGCCTTAGTTTCAATAGCTTTTGAAATACAGACTACAGTTTGCTTACAAGTATTTTTGTATCACAACAATGTTATATAAAACATATGAATATCATCGCACCTGAATTTCATGAACAATACAAATCCAAGTGAACAACAACTAAACGTCAGAAACATCATCAATGCCTCTAACATCATAATGCAATACTTGTGTTCTTAAAATGTACATCTACTGCTAGAGTATGCTGCTCGTGTTTAATGTTTTCCCCAAAAGTGTGAAAATATACTATTGTTTCCATTTACTGGAAGACATGACCTCTCAGATAATGCTTCATATAGCAGTGCCTTAATAAACACGTTTATGTCCTAATCTCCATATAAAGTTTTTTTTTTTTAAATATGATATTGGTCTCCCAATTTCAATCTGCACTGCAATCCCCAACATAATCTATAATCTTATCTGTCCCATCCTCTCTCTTAAAATTGTAATATAATATCTTATGTCTATATATTAGATTTTTCCTTTACCTTTTCCCAATCTTCTATTGTATTTTTACCACAATTAACATTTTCTCATCCCCAATTACCTCTTTCGTAGCTAATATTCTACCTTTCTACCTCTCCGGTAAGCTAACATAATTTTCCCAAAAATACTTCAGCAATAAATTGTGGCACAACACTTTTTAAACACCTGCTAGCAAAAAATGAATAAAACTTAAAATGTGTTACATCATATTTAGTCCATATATATATATATATATATATATATATATATATAGATATACTGATATAAAATAATTTATTTAATAAGATTCTCACTATTTCATCATTTCCAGACAAGAGCAAACTCATCAGTTTTATTTCTCATTCTTTTGTAACTATAAAAATCCTGCTAATTCCTATATATATATATATATATATATATATATATATATATATATAGATATATGAGCAAATATGCCTTCTTTTAATAAGACAACTACATTGCTTTCCATGCATATATCATATCCTGCATTTTCTTCATATACTTTTCCTACTGAACTTTATACAACTCTTATTTCCACATTCAACTCCTAATTTGGAAAAGTTATGTTTTGAAGAAGGGGATTCCTTACAACTATTCTCCATATCTAACTCCAACACTTTTATCTACATATAAGTACAAAAAGTACAAAAATACTTATGGAATGCTTGCTGTACTATATTATCAGCACTTTAAATTGCTCAATATTTGCACATATAATGAAATGTCACCTGCATAAGACTCCGTTCTCAGATATGCAACAGAATTAAAAAACGCACTCATGCTGTACAATTGACATAATTTCTGACATACAATTTCTAAATAAGTCAGTACTTAAAGGGCAGCCCCGTCAAATGGGTCCCCTTCAGTTCAGCAATTCCTCATATGAACAAAACCCATATAACTGAGATGCATTACTGAAAGGTCAAATTAACAAAACTTTAAAAGAACAAAATCCAAAAACCTGAAACAGTTACTGACCTGCAGTCTGTTGTAGCAGTACCTACATGGATGGAAATATACACTTTTCTATAAGGTAGTGCGATCTTGGAGATGGTATAATTAAGTTACAGAGAGTGTAGGGGTTGGACCCCCCACATGGGAGTACAGGGGGTCTTGCCCTCCTGCAGAAATGATGTAATTACATTTTTGTCATGTTGCTTTAATTTACTGCAGAATTATGGGAGGAGTTAGTAGTGGTATGGGGTTGTAGCCATGTATGGTGGGTTTTTTTTGTGTGTTTGTTTGCAGAAAGTAAGTAATTTTCTGGTTTTTGGATTTTGTTCTTTTAAGGTTTTGTTAATTTGACCTTTCGGTAATGTCATCTCAGTTATATGGGTTTCTTTCATATGAGCATTCACTCATGTGACATAAACCCTTGTCAAATACCCCTCTGCACATGAATTAGGTTTCCACTATTCACTTTAATGTCTGGCTTATACAATTAATTATCATAAAATTCTTTAACAAAACTAATAATATTAACAATATTTATCATGAAGAGATAGGAAAGAGAATGTCAGATACAGAAGATATTCTTGATGCATTTAGACATCATTATATGGAACACTTTAAAAATGAAAAATTGTCAATTGATCAATAAAATTTGGAAACAATTTCTACCAACATAAAAAAAATCCCTGAAGAACTAACGTTAGATTTGCAAAGACCGATTTCTTATAAATAAATAACTGATAGGATAAAAGAAAGTACAACTAATAAAGCCCCAGGATTAGATGGCATAATTATAGAAATATATAACAATTTTTTCACATCTATAATCCCCCATTTTCATAAAACATTATTAGAAATCCAGTCACAAGCAATAATACCTCCTTCTTAGAAATACTCTTTAATTACTCCAATCCTAAAAGAAAATAAAGAACCAGCTCTTTGTACCTCATATAGACCTATATCCTCATTAAACAATGATTATAAGATATTTATGTTAATTATAACAAATAGAATGAAAATTCCATTATCTAAAACAATAGATAATGATCTAACTGGGTTTATACACAATAGACATACCCACGACGATATCAAGACAATACTTATTCTTATCGATTACTTAAATCGGGAAAATCAAGAAACACATATGATTGGATTAGACATAGACAAGGCTTTTGATTCCTTAAGCTGGGAATATCTATTTAAAATTCTAGATTTATTTGACTTCCCCCTCCCTTTGTTCATCTCATAAAGAATATATATAAAAATAATTTACCTTATGTCGAATTAGGTCCGTTCACCTTGGAATTTATTTCTCTAATAAAAGACACGAAACAAGGTTGTCCCTTATCAACTATGTTAGTTGCATTGGCTATTGAAAATCTTGCAGTTTTAATACGTAACAATTCAAAAATAAGAGGGGTGGGCATTTATGATCAATATAACTCTAAAATAATGCCATTTGCTGATGATCTACTACTAACATTATTTAATTCCAAAGAAACTCTAGAGGAATTAGATATATTAATTGAGAAATATAATATGATTTTAGGTCTTCACTTTAATATTTTATTTTACATTTATTTTTATTTTACATTTGTTGACCGGGCTAGTCTGGCTGGATAACAAGTCCATTTTCAGCAGAGGCCCGAGGAGAAAAGCTCCACTTTCTACTAGTACATTACATAAGAAATATATTGCCCAAAAATACAACTTAAGGATTAATAACACTGCAAAAGAGATATTCAACAGTAATGTAACAAGTTTTCTGAAAAAAAAAGAAATATACTGTTCTTCAGTTCCAACAATTTTACAGAAGAATGTATAATACATTTAATTCTAATAGTGGTAGGATCAGAAACAGGAGTTGGAGTGGAGAGGAAAGGAGTAGAGGAGTAAAGAGAGTAATAAATAAGATAAATTAGTCAGGTGTGCTGCAGGAACAGAGCCAGTGGTTTTGGAAGTACAGTTTAATTTTCTGTTTGAAAAGAGGCAAAGAAGTAGTCAGAGTTATGTCACTAGGTAGAAGATTACAATTTCTACCTACTGTATTAGTGAAAAGACAGTCACCAGCAAAGTTGTTTGACTTAATTGCTTTGGCCATTAGTTTATGAGAAGAGCGTAAGGAGTTGAGATTGTTATAGGGGATTATCAATTGAGAAAGAATTGGGGTGTTGTCAGGTTGATGAAGTATACTATGGGCAGTAGAGAGTTGAGGGATAAGCAAGTAGTTTTGGAATTCAAGCCAGTCTAGAAGTTTTAAGTTAAGACAATGGTGGGTTCTGAAGGGGTTGCCAGTGGCGGGCAATATTGTTGTAACAGGTTGCTAATTTAGCTAGATTGCTTTTCTTAAGGTTGGTATAAATAGAGGAGGCATATAGTAGTGTAGATAAGAGATGGGATTGGGCTATTTTGGTTCTAGTTGCTGGGGTTAGAAAAGGTTTAATTCGATAAAGGGATCCTATTTTTCTGTTAACTAATTTGATGGTGTAATTAATGTGTTGATCGAAGGAGAGATTATTGTCGATAGTTACACCTAGCAGTTTTGTTGTAGAGTCGGGAGTGATGATAGTGTTAGTGTTTGAGGAGATGGAGAAATGTAATGGGGGGGTACAAGTGGTGGGGTGAAAAGGAGAAGTTTTGTTTTTTTGGCATTAAGTAGGAGGAACCGTCTAGAGAACCATGTTTCAACAGTATTAAATATGTTTTGGGTAAGTGAGATCAGTTCTGTAGTGGATGGAGCAGAACAAATGAGGGTCGAATCGTCTGCATATTGAATGCATGTTGCTTGTGGGATAGCAGAATGAAGATCATTGATGAAGAGGGAGAAGAGAAGGGGACCAAGAATGGAGCCCTGAGGAACTCCGATGGAAATTGGCAAAAGAGAAGAGATATGGTTTTCCCATATGACTGCTTGCTGTCTGTTGCTGAGATATGATCTAAACCATTTAATAGCTAGGTTATCAAGTGAGAGAGATTCAAGAATGTTAGTTAAGAGAGAGTGATTGACCATGTCGAACGCTTTTGAAAGATCAATGAAAAGAGCAGAAGAGAGAAGATTATTGTTGCGATTTTTGTTGATAGTATCTATAAAAGAAAGAAGGGCAGTGGTGGTGCTGTGATGAGGTCTAAAGCCATGCTGACAGGGTGCTATAATGTTGTGGAGAGATAGATATTGTACTAGTTGCTGGTGAATGCATTTCTCCATAATTTTTGCTAAGGGTGAAAGGAGAGCAATTGGTCTATAGTTGGAGTAGTCAATAGAGTTGCCGCCTTTATGTAGCGGAATAATATGAGAGACTTTCCAGATATCTGGGATGGATCCCTCTTGGATAGTTCTGTTTATGAGTATGGAAATAGGGTATGCAATTTCTTTGGCTGCTTTTTGGAGGAAAAGTGAGGGGAGCTTATCAGCTGAAGGAGTACAGGGTTTCAGTTTGTGAATGAGTCTATAGATGTAAGAAGTAGATATAGGTTTTAGAGAGAAGTTGTAAGAAGAGTTAGCTGGGTTGTTTGGGGGGTAGTAGTTGTTGGTATTCATTTGTCTAGCTAGGGATTGAATAGTTTCAGAAAAAAAAGAGTTAAAAGTATTTGCAGTTAGGAGAGGAGTGTCTGGGTTGGCATTTAGTGGGGAGGGAGTTTTGGCAGTACCTGGGGAGAGGAGTCTATTTACTGAGAACCAAAATTGCCTGGAGTTATTAAGATGAGTTTGCTGAAGTTCACAGTAGTATTTTTTCTTGTCTGAGATTATAACTTTTTTAGCCTGATTTCTAAGCTGGCGGAAGTGAAGAAAATCTGGGCTATTTCTGTGGCATCTCCATTTGGTCCAGACTTTATTTCTGGTGAGGATGAGTTTTTTAGTGTCTTTGGAAAGCCATGGAGCAGTTTTTGACTTCATTCTAATGGATCGCTCTGGAGCATGTCTATCAAGAATGGATAAGAAAGTAGTGTTGAAGAATAAAACTGCATCCTCAAGAGGAAGTGCTTTTAAGGAATTCCAGTTACAGATGCTGAGTTCATCTAGAAAAAGGTCTATATTAAAATGCTTGGTAGAGCGAATTTGTTGAATATTTGGGGTGTTTACACAATCTGACTTTTCTCTAGAAATATAAGTGAGGGAGTGATCACTGATATCATCTGGCATGGTGCCTACTTTGTATATTTTGTTAATATTGTTTGTGAGTATCCAGTCTAATATGCTCTCTCTTTTACTGTGCTTATTGAATCTAGTAGTTGAGGTGATAGTTTGGGAGAAACCGTGTAGGTTAATATGAGAGGAGAGATTTTCAACATTAATAGTACTCCAGTCTATGTTAAAGTCGCCTAGGATTATAGTTTCCTGTGGGTAGGTGGTAGAAACCCAACTAAGAAAGTCTTCTAATATTGGAATATTGTTGCCTGGAGGTAGATACATGCATATGATATAAAGGGCTTTTTTAGCATTTAGTTGGAGTTTAGTTGTGATGGCTTCTATTTTGCTATTCTGGTTTGGATATGTTGGTAGAGTAGTGATGTTAAGATGATTTTTAAAAAGGATTGCTACCCCACCACCTTTACATTTTGCTCGGTCTTGTCTAAGTATGTTATAGCCTTGGGGTATTATCTCAGAGTCCTTAGTGCCTGATTTTAGCCAGGTTTCTGAGAGGCATAGAATGTCAAAAGAATAGGTGTCTAGGAGGGCATGAAGGTGGGGTATTTTATTGTTTATACTTTGAATGTTAAGGTGCCCTATGAGGAGTTTATTATTGAGATTAGAAGAGCATATTTGAGGGGAGAGGTCAGCTGGGCCTGGGTTGGGGTGAATGTCACCATCTAGTAAGGTAGGATTACCTAGCTTGTTTATGATGTTATTGTTTAGTAAGGTAAGAAGTTTAGTTTTTTTATCTGAGGGTGGGATATAGGTGAGGTGAGACAGTCTGTGAAATTTAGGAAGAAGATAGTTAGGGGTGGATTTAGCATTGGAGTATGATGTGAAGGTATGTATGGTTGAGGTCTGTTTTTGTGTGGAAGTAGGCAGGATGGTAAGTGAGTTTTCAAAGAAGGTAAGATGGTAAGTAGAAAATAGGGTGGTTAAGAGTAGGACTGATAGAATAAGGAGTGTTGGACAGCAGGGAGTCATTATTTATGGAAATAAGGAAAATAGAGAGATAAGAGAGAAAGATAAGGGTGATAAGGTAAAATGGAGGAAGTATGCCTGTTAAGAAGGTAGGGGGAGAACTGCAGTATACTAAAGTGTATCAGAGAGGAGTAAGACTGGTGGAGAGAGTGGAAGGATAAAGGAGATATACAGTAAAAGAGGTGAAAGGCTAAAGTAGTGGGAAAGGTAGTAGAGAGGACAAAGAGGAAGAGGTAAGAGTAGGAGGGGTGTGTTGAGGGGTGGGTTAAGAAATACAGGGGAAGGAGAGGAATAGGATAGTTGGGTATAGTGGTGTGGCTAGGGAGCTATAAGAGTAGGACCCCCTGGGGGTGGGTGGGAAATGGGGGTAGGGAGGGGAGTGGAGTGAGCGCGCAGGGCGAACGGAGCGGGTAGAAACCACAGAAGAAGAGATGAGAAAGGAGACAATCAGAGATGCAGGTAAGTAAGAATAGGCTAGGTGAAAGTCTAGCAGGAAAGGGTAGGGATAAGACTAGAGAGCACCAGTAAGTTGAACAGTGTTAAAATAATATAGAGGTAGTGTAAAGCATACAGCAGGAGGACAGGAGGTAAGAGAGAGGTGAGATAGAGAAAAAGCTGGTTACTGATAAGGATACAGAATAGATAAGAAGGCAAATAGATGGCAAATAGGGTAGAGAGTGTAGGTCACTAAGAGAAAAAGGACAGTGATAAGCTTTACAGTCGGAAAATCGCCAGAAGGAGCCAAAGTAGCAGCAAGGTAGTAGCTGGGAGAGGAAGGTAGTTTGGTATGTAGTTCAGGTGGAAAGGATAGCGAGTGGGGATGAAAATATGGGATAGGATAGTGAGGAGGCAACGGAAAAGAAAAAGTAAGGAAAAAAGAGTGGCTGGAAGGAGAAGTGAGTACAAAAAATGGGGGGAGGTAAGGAGCGAGAGGTAGCTGGCTGTTGAAGGCTAGAACACTGGCAGCTTTAAACTCTTTTAGGGGACCCAGTGGGAGCCAAACAAATCAACAATATAGGAGCCCAAACATACTCTTCATTCCTAGAATGAACAGGGTAGGTTGATGCAGTCCACGTTAGATTCACTGTTGGAAGGCCAAGGTCTTCAGACACAGGTTAGGAGTAGCTTAGGGCAGGAGTAGAGCTAGAGCTTAGAGTCTTTATTCCTAGAATGAACAGGGTAGGTTGATGCAGTCTGTGTTAGATTCACTGTTGGAAGGCCAAGGTCTTTAGACACAGGTTAGGAGTAGCTTAGGGCAGGAGTAGAGCTAGAGCTTAGAGTCTTTATTCCTAGAATGAACATGGTAGGTTGATGCAGTCCACGTTAGATTCACTGTTGGAAGGCCAAGGTCTTCAGACACAGGTTAGGAATAGCTTAGGGCAGGAGTAGAGCTAGAGCTTAGAGTCTTTATTCCTAGAATGAACAGGGTAGGTTGATGCAGTCCACGTTAGATTCACTGTTGGAAGGCCAAGGTCTTCAGACACAGGTTAGGAGTAGCTTAGGGCAGGAGTAGAGCTAGAGCTTAGAGCAGAGCAAGCCCACAGTACAGCAGCCACAGCAGCCAGTGACCCAGAGAGGTTTAGGATGGTAAAAAAAAAAAAATAGATCAAAATCTAAATTTTTATTTATAAACAAAAATAAAGAAATACACATTAAAGAAAATCTTATCATAGGCAAACAAGTTTCTACTCTAAATTATCTAGGAATTGTTTTATGCAAGGATTTGAATAAGTTAATATTAATAAATTACAATATTATCATTAACATAATTAAAACTTTTATGGAAAAGTGGAATAAAATATTTTTGACCTTTGAAGCTAGACTACAATTAATAAAAATGGTTTTACTTTGCAAGACTTTGTATGTAGCACTAGCAATCCAGTTGTTTCCTGACAGAAATGTCCTTATAGAAATAAACATAAGTTTATTAAAGTTTCAATGGTTTTCTAAAAGAAATAGAGTAGCCTTAACTCATCACATCAGACCATGGGAACAAGGAAGACTAAACTTTCCAGATATTGAATCCTATATAAAGGCATCCATATTTAAAACTGTTATGAAGTGGATAAACTGGAAAGTATTACATACTGTTATATTAACAAATGAAGCTAATTCATTAAAAAACTCAGTATTGGATAAACTCAATAAACTATGGTATTTATTAAGTATTAATCTGCAATACAACATAACAAGACCTACCAAATTACATTGATTCATTATTTCTTCAACTCCTTTAGGAAATGTATTAATGTACATATGGATTTAAAACTTTGGTTTGATATTTTAATCCCATTTATCATGACAAAATATTATTCTCACAAAATATATAGAGAAATATTTACTTCTTGGGAACACAAGAACTTTATTTGTTGACAACAATGCATCAAAGAAGTACAAGTTTGAGATATAAAAATTATAAAGACAATTCATGAAATTCCATCTCAGGACTGGTTAACCCTGCAAAGCATCTTAATGTATTCCCAAGATGTATGTTGAATGTCCAATCTTGTAGCCCAGGCAGGTATGACCCTAGCCCTGAGTAGCATCCTGCCATCACCCAGAATAATACCACAGTACAAGGACAAAATGATTGACTTCAACAATTGGCTAAGCTTCTGGTGTCATTCTAAGGGGATCCAGGGTATCTGTCTGCCTGGGATGACATGATCGACAAGCCACAATGCTTTGCCAGAGATGGCCTGCACCTGTCGCCCATGGGATTCTGGATACTGGCTAAGGCTCTAGCCACCCCTATAGTGCCTTTTTTAGGCAAGGTTCAAATGACAAATTCACCACCCTAACAGGTACAGGCAAGAAGAATCTGAGGGTATTGCTACTCAATACTAGAAGTCTAAACCTCAAAATGCACTCTCTCGAGGCACTCCATAAAATGGAGAACATCGACATCTGTGCAGTGACAGAAACCTGGTTCAAGGCTCCAGAGAGTACCCCTGCATTACCAGGCTATAATTCATACCACACCTTTCGGCCACCTAACCTGGACCGAAACACTAAAGGTGGAGGCGTGTCCATATTCATTAAGGATATCCACACCTCCAGGCTAGTTGCTCAGCATAATGCATCCGAGATTATCCAAGTGCAACTAACTCTGGGCAAGACCGCAATCCAAATTGTATCTTGCTACAGATCCCCCACCATGCCCCAGAATTCCCACTCCTCATTTCTTAATACACTGGAAAATATTAGGGTACAACCTAACACCCTAATAATGGGCGATTTCAACTACCCTACCATTAACTGGGAAAATTACTCATGTACTAACTCTTGGGCTTAACGTTTTCTGGAATTCATAAATTCCAATGCCATGGATCAAATTATCCACACCCCCACCAGGGGCAGCAATATCCTAGACCTGGTTATTACCAGCATGGGCAACCGGTGCTCCACACCAGAGGTCAGTTCCTCGTTGGTTAGATCTGACCATAAGCTAATCACCCTGGCAAACTTCACGACACCCATGCTGATGGACAATAGAGGTATGACTGCTGAATCCTACACAAATGCACTTTATAAGCACTTACATGAGTGCATGGATCATGAAATCCCTAACAGAACCAAGATGCTATCCTCCAAAAAAAGGAAGCCAATCTGGTGGTCCCCTGCCATAAACAAACTCTACAACAGAAGAAAGAAACTGTTGCAAAAAAAGAGTAAAATCGCATGATTGGAGAAACTCCCTGGTCAGCCTCAGTAAGAAGCTGAGATCCCTCATAAAATCCTCCAAGGCTAGTTATGAAAACAAAATCACCACTGACTCTAAAGACAACCACAAAGCATTCTATAGCTATGTCAAGAATCTCAATGGCAACACTCAGATCTGCTCTGAGTTACAGCACAATGGCACTAAATATACAGAACCAACAGATATTGGCAACATCCTGGCAGATAGGTTCAGTGCTAACTTTACCCCTCTGTCATCCCCTAAAGGGCCCATCTCTATACCAGAAGAATGCAAAGTTCCTGTAATCATGGCTGCACAGGTAAAAAACACACTATCCAAAGCCAAGAACACAGCATCCATGGGACCTGATGACATACCAGGTTGTGTTCTACCTGAACTACAGAATGAACGGGCACCCCACCTAAGTACCATGTTCAATCATAGCCTCACCTCAGGCTATGTGCCCACTGAATGGCGCACAGCAACAGTTATCCTACTCCACAAAGGGGGAGCCACCACAGACCCTGGAAACTACTGCCCAATTAGCCTAACGAGCTTGGTCTGCAAGGCTATGGAGCGTATCATCATGGAACTTATAAACAATGACATTGGTAATCTCCAAACTCAGGACCCCACCCGGTTTGGGTTTGTAAAAGGCAGATCATGTCTCCTAAACCTGATAGACTTCTTTGAAGCAGTCACCAAAGCCGTAGATGAGGGTAAGGTGGTTCACACAGACTACCTCGATCTCGCCAAGGCTTTTGATACCATCCCCCACTCTGGAATTATAGATAAACTTACTAAACTAGGTATAAATCCCTATGTCACAAGATGGGTTGCCAACTGGCTCACTGACAGAACCCACACTGTGAAAGTAGCAGACTCCAAATCCAGATTCAGACCAGTGACAAGTGGAGTACCACAGGGTTCAATCCTGGGTCCTCTCCTGTTTGGTATCTACTTCTCTGAAGTACAGGCCAACACAGAAGGTCTTTGGCTAATGAAGTTCACAGATGACTGCAAACTAGGAGCCATAATCAAAACTCCAAAAGATGTGAACATCCTACAAAAGGGCCTTGCTGAGACAGATGCCTGGTGTCAAAGCCATGGCCTCAAGCTCAATGCCAAAAAGTGCATTGTCATTCCTTTTGGTAAAAACTCAGTACCCATGAACTACCACATAGGTGGTAGTCTACTTAACACTGAAAGTGTGATAAGAGACCTTGGGACACAGGTGGACAGTAGTCTCTCCTTTGATAATCACATCACCACAGTAGTCAGGAAATCCTTTTATGTGGCACACCTCATCACAAAAGGTTTCTCATCCAGGAAAAAAGAGGTCATTGTTCCCCTCTACTCATCACTCATTAGACCCATTATAGAGTACAATACCCCTTTTGGTATGTACCTCACAAGACATCTACAACAACTGGAAAGGCCACAGAAATACCTCACAAAGAGAATTACCGGCCTCAAAGAGATGCCCTATGCAGATCTTCTAAAAAAAACTGCAGCTTTACTCCGTTGCATATCGCCTACTCAGAGGCGATCTCTGCCAAACACACAAAGCTATGTCAAACCCACAGCTTTTAGAGATGCTCCATTTAAAGAAATCCCAATCCCTATGAGCTACACGCTCTTGGGACCTAAACCTCATCACCACAATAAACAGAACATGCTGGAGGGATAGATTCCTGCCCCAGAGACTTCCCATACTCTGGAACAAACTACCTAACTATATCAAACAAAGCTCCTCATTAGCACTGTTCAAGAAAAATCTTGATGATTGGATGGGAGATAGGAAATTCACCCTGGGGATCACTTCTGTGGCTCTGCTCGACAGTGGCACAGGAAGATAATTTTCTTGGGTGGCGAAAGCCAGGGTACCTTTGGCTAGGCTTATATAGGCCCTACGGCCAATAGCCTAGTACCTACCTATGAACCTATGAATAATTAATAGTTCTTCCTTTACAGATACTCCAAAACTTATAAATTACCTATATGGAATTATATATAATAACCATAACATGAAAAATGGTATTTCAAATTTATATAAAGAATTAATAACTTATAAAATGATACCTACAGTATCCTACTGGCAACATATCTCTAAAGGTCACTTTTTACATCTATCAGAAGAAATCAAATCAAACATTTTATTACCAGTAAAACATACATCTAGTTCACAGTATTGGAAAATTTTTAATTGTAAATATTTACATAGACCATTTTTAACCGCAGATAAAATTACTAAAATCAACTCTTCCAGAAATGGATTATGTTGGAGATGTAAGCAGATATCTAGAGCTGACTGGAATCATATTTTTTATGAGTGTATTAACATCAAACCATACTGGAATGGAATCAATAACTTCGTACAGGCCTAATTCAATGAATCCTTTGTTTTATCTTAAGCTTCAATTTTGTTGAATGTAAACGAAGGTTCTAATTTGAACAAAACAAACTTGCATTTACTAACAACAATACTTGCAATTTCTAGGAAATGCATAACCAGAAGATGTAATTCAAATACAACACCAACCATGGAAGAATTTTTGACTTTACTGTGGAGTTCAGTATTGATGGAAATCAAAATTAAAGAAATAAGGATTTATCTTAGGCCATTGGTAAACAACCCATGGAGAAAAATTTTTATCATTGATTGATACTTTGCAATTAACACCAGATACACTCTGATAACTGTACATTGTTTCATCTGTTCAGTAATTAGGAACAATTTGATATTATTACTGATCTCAGGCTGACTTTAAATATTGCATATGGTTGTTTAAAATGTTATACACAATATACCATGAATGTTTTCATAATATTATTTGAAAATAAAAACTATATGAGTAAAAATAAAAATTCTTTAAGTTAATCAATGCATTTTTTTCCATATCCTAATTTATCTAATACACTGGAAAACTTTTAATGAGATACAGAATCACATGTTTAACAAACATTCACAATGTAAGTTCTCTTGTGATGACTGGTAGTTTCTTATACATTTTATTACCAACCATACCATGCAAACAACATCAAGCCCTTTACATATACCTTCCACTTTTCTCAATTTGTTCTCCACTAAATACCATATTATTATTTGTACCATTTCAGTAATTAATGTATAATTGCAATTCAGAAGTGAAACTAATCTCCAATGGTCATTCAAAGGTAAAACTTGTCTTCAGTTTGCAAATCTTTCCTGCCCTTGCTGTTCCATAGTATTTTTAATAATGCAGTGCAATAACCTCTATGTAAGCTCAAACACATTCTACAACTGACCCCCTCATTTAAAAGATTTAACAATATTATGTTTCCGTCATTCAAGCTATTTGCTAAAAAAGGAATGCTATCCTGTCATGGTTGTGTGTATACATTAACAAAGCTAAATGCTAGCTGTAATTCTATATCAGAAAAAGGGTTATTTAACATTTCAGTATCTAAATCCAAATTCTAAAAGTCTAAAAAAAATTTCCTCTTTTTAAACAAATTACTATAATATCGATACACCACTTTTAGGACTTCATTTCATTCACACATTTCCCTACTTTAGTTACTATAATTTCCAATAATTTCTGAAACTTGTGTTTATCAACAACAGCCAGTAATAACATATCATCTGTTTTTCCCACTTTTGCAAATTGTTTGCACAACCAATGTTGTATCCTGTATTCGCAATCTTCTCATAAGTTGCTTTGTGTTCCTGATCTTCATGACCCCTAGTTGTATCCTGTTTTCACAATCTTCTCATAAGTTGCTTTGTGTTCCTGATCTTCATGACCCCTAGTTGTATCCTGTTTTTGCAATCTTCTCATAAGTTGCTTTGTGTTCCTGATCTTCATGACCCCTAGTTGTATCCTGTTTTCGCAATCTTCTCATAAGTTGCTTTGTGTTCCTGATCTTCATGACCCCTAGTTGTATCCTGTTTTCACAATCTTCTCATAAGTTGCTTTGTGTTCCTGATCTTCATGACCCCTAGTTGTATCCTGTTTTCACAATCTTCTCATAAGTTGCTTTGTGTTCCTGATCTTCATGACCCCTAGTTGTATCCTGTTTTCAATCTTCTCATAAGTTGCTTTGTGTTCCTGATCTTCATGACCCCTAGTTGTATCCTGTTTTCACAATCTTCTCATAAGTTGCTTTCTGTTCCTGATCTTCATGACCCCTAGTTGTATCCTGTTTTCGCAATCTTCTCATAAGTTGCTTTGTGTTCCTGATCTTCATGACCCCTAGTTGTATCCTGTTTTCACAATCTTCTCATAAGTTGCTTTGTGTTCCTGATCTTCATGACCCCTAGTTGTATCCTGTTTTCGCAATCTTCTCATAAGTTACTTTGTGTTCCTGATCTTCATGACCCCTAGTTGTATCCTGTTTTCACAATCTTCTCATAAGTTGCTTTGTGTTCCTGATCTTCATGACCCCCTAGTTGTATCCTGTTTTCGCAATCTTCTCATAAGTTGCTTTATGTTCCTGATCTTCATGACCCCTAGTTGTATCCTGTTTTCGCAATCTTCTCATACGTTGCTTTGTGTTCCTAATCTTTATGACCCCTAGTTGTATCCTGTTTTCGCAATCTTCTCATAAGTTGCTTTGTGTTCCTGATCTTCATGACCCCTCATTGTATCCTGTTTTCGCAATCTTCTCATAAGTTGCTTTGTGTTCTTGATCTTCATGACCCCTAGTTGTATCCTGTTTTCGCAATCTTCTCATAAGTTGCTTTGTGTTCCTGATCTTCATGACCCCTAGTTGTATCCTGTTTTCGCAATCTTCTCATAAGTTGCTTTGTATTCCTGATCTTCATGACCCCTCGTTGTATCCTGTCTTTGCAATCTTTTCATAAGTTGCTTTGTGTTCCTGGTCTTCATGACCCCTAGTTGTATCCTGTTTTCACAATCTTCTCATAAGTTGCTTTGTGTTCCTGATCTTCATGACCCCTAGTTGTATCCTGTTTTCACAATCTTCTCATAAGTTGCTTTCTGTTCCTGATCTTCATGACCCCTAGTTGTATCCTGTTTTCGCAATCTTCTCGTAAGTTGCTTTGTGTTCCTGATCTTCATGACCCCTAGTTGTATCCTGTTTTCACAATCTTCTCATAAGTTGCTTTCTGTTCCTGATCTTCATGACCCCTCGTTGTATCCTGTTTTCGCAATCTTCTCATAAGTTGCTTTGTGTTCCTGATCTTCATGACCCCTCGTTGTATCCTGTTGTCACAATCTTCTCATAAGTTGCTTTCTGTTCCTAATCTTCATGACCCCTCGTTGTATCCTGTTTTCGCAATCTTCTCATAAGTTGCTTTGTGTTCCTGATCTTCATGACTGGTGGATAACTGGTGCCAGAGCCATGGCCTGAAGTTAAACGCCAAAAAATGCATAGTCATACCCTTTGGGAAAAACAAGGCTACCCCTAGCTACCATATAGGTGGCAATCCACTGAGCACAGAAAAAGTCATCAGAGATCTGGGGACCCAGGTTGACAGTAGCCTTTCGTTTGACACTCATGTTGCTAAAGTAGTTAGGAAAA
This sequence comes from Protopterus annectens, assembly GCF_019279795.1. NCBI lineage: Eukaryota > Metazoa > Chordata > Ceratodontiformes > Protopteridae > Protopterus > Protopterus annectens. The sequence goes on from NC_056736.1 coordinate 759,221,262, forward strand.
CCTTCTATATCACCCACCTGATCATGAAGGGATTCACATCTAGATCAAGGGAGGTCATCGTCCCCCTGTACTCATCACTTATTAGACCTATGATTGAGTACAATGCCCGTTCGGAATGTATCTGACCAGACACCTGCTGCAGCTTGAAAGGCCCCAAAAGTTCCTCACCAAAAGGATAAAGGGTCTCAAAATATGTCTTATGCTGCCCGACTGAAAGAACTCCAGCTCTATTCAGTCTCATACCGCTTGCTCAGAGGTGACCTGTGCCTGACATATAAGGCCATGTCAAACCCAGATTTGATGAATATGCTTCACCTCAAAAATCTAGATCCCTCAGAACCACAAGGGCGGAGACTTAAACCTTGACACGGTTATAAATAGAACGTGCTGGAGGGACAGATTCATCACCCAGAGACTCCCTATGCTGTGGAACAAAATCCCGGTACATGTGAGGCAGAGCACCTCTCTGGTCTTGTTCAAGAGGAATCTTGACCAATGGATGGGAGATTGCAGATATACCCCAGGGATTACTTCAGCGTCACTGCTTGACAGAGGCACAGCAAAATGATAGGCATAGTTTTTATTCAAACTAAAGGGGTGGCGAAAGCCACATAACTATGGGCTAGGCTTATAAATGCCCTTGGGCAGATAGCCTAGTATGAACCTATGAACCTATGAACCTATGACCCCTCGTTGTATCCTGTTGTCACAATCTTCTCATAAGTTGCTTTCTGTTCCTGATCTTCATGACCCCTTCATGACCCCTAATGGCTTTATTGTGTTCCTGATCTTCATGACCCCTTCATAACCCCTAATGGCTTTATTGTGTTACTGATCTTCATGACCCCTTCATGACCCCAATGGCTTTATTGTGTTACTGATCTTCATGACCCCTAATGGCTTTATTGTGTTACTGATCTTCATGACCCCTTCATGACCCCTAATGGCTTTATTGTGTTCCTGATCTTCATGAACCCTTCATGACCCCTAATGGCTTTATTGTGTTACTGATCTTCATGACCCCTTCATGACCCCTAATGGCTTTATTGTGTTCCTGATCTTCATGACCCCTTCATGACCCCTAATGGCTTTATTGTGTTCCTGATCTTCATGACCCCTTCATGACCCCTAATGGCTTTATTGTGTTCCTGATCTTCATGACCCCTTCATGACCCCTAATGGCTTTATTGTGTTCCTGATCTTCATGACCCCTTCATGACCACTAATGGCTTTATTGTGTTACTGATCTTCATGACCCCTTCATGACCCCTAATGGCTTTATTGTGTTCCTGATCTTCATGACCCCTTCATGATCCCTAATGGCTTTATTGTGTTCCTGATCTTCATGACCCCTTCATGACCCCTAATGGCTTTATTGCGTTACTGATCTTCATGACCCCTTCATGACCCCTAATGGCTTTATTGTGTTCCTGATCTTCATGACCCCTAATGGCTTTATTGTGTCACTGATTTAACAATAATGATAATCAACTTCTTTTCCTTTTCTAAATGAAACCAACATTTTTAATCTTCAACAATTTTTGTCTTTTAAGCTACCCACTATTCTAAACAAAAATTATAAACAAATCTAAGGTGTAAATGATCTGTCCTTGAATAGGTTCATACATGTATACTAAGATAATTACCATTGGGGCCTTTATAAGCCTAGCCATACAACCCAAATGGATCCTGCATGTTTATCTGTCCTAGAAGTTACTTTAAGGGGTAGATGTAAGCTAAGGCAAGATTTACAGACAGTCACTGTCCATTGGACTCAAAGTTTGTAGACCCATGGTGTATTTCTGATTTCCCATCCACTGATCCAGGTTTCTCTTGAATGGAGTTAGGGAACAGCTCTGCGTTACATGGATATGAAGCCTGTTCCAGAGAAGACAAATTCTCTGTCACATACCTGTCCTTCTTAACATGTCCTATTTATGTCACAAGTAAGATTAAATCCCTAGAATGAGTAATTCTGATGCTGTTCATTTTGTGGATATGCAAAATGTGTATCAATGTAGAATCCAGTGATGCCTTGTACACCAGGCATAGATCAGCTCTCAACTATCTGTAGGAAACAGAGTATAGAGACAGGACTTTGAGGCAATCTGCACAGGACATGCTGTTTATGCCTTGTATTCTTTTTGTGAAGAACCTGTGTATACATTCCAGTTGTTGTATGTGCCTGGTCAGGTATACACCTAAGAAGGCATTGCAATCAATGATGGGTCTGATGAAGGTCAAATACAGTAGAATGATGACTTCCTTGGACCTGGATGCCATAATTTATCAATGTATTTCTTCAACTCATACTTCTTATATATGTCTTACCTAAATTTGCACCTGTCTGGTATAATCTAACTGCAATTTTTGCAGCTAGTAAAACTCTGTAATTAAAAAAAACATCATATAATAACTGCCCTGGCTCCTCAAATGGGTATGATATATATATAAAAAATATTATCCATCTTTAACATGCAATAAAGCTCTTTTATCGGTATACCCCTCTCCATACTAAGCCTTTTCTTTCTAATGGTGTTTTAATACACCCTGACATCAATGTCTTCATCATTTCTCCATTTATTTTTTTTTTCAAATAACAAACTAGAATTAAAGTCCCCCTATATAATATAAAAAGTGGTGCTCCATCAAGGTGCAAAGTTTTTCTCATATCGACTTCATTGCAGGTAATGTAGTATAAGCATATATGTTTCCTAATCTGTAAAAAAAAACTCTGATATTCTGGATCTATAATTACAACTCTGTTTGGTTCTACCACATTCACATGAAGTAATTAAATATCGAGGATTAACAAAAAAATACTACTGTAGAACAGATTTCTTGGCCAAATGATGGAAAACCCAACCACCTAAATATTCTTCAGTATACTTTTGTTCACTATATTATGAGACATTTCTAATTTCTTCGAGGAAATCCACACAAAATCATTACAGTTTTCATCCATTTTATAATATCCCATATTTGAACAGATGACAGCTATTCAAATCATGAGTAAGCACTCTCATGCAATATTCCTTCTGATTTAAATGTCTTTTACTCTTTGATTTATCATCTTTCTTTTTCTGCAAAAGGTACTGGTCCCAATGGCACAAGAAACTGAGCAATGAAATGAAAAGCCTGTAATTAACATGCAAACTTTTATTTAAACACTTCTGTTCTCAGACTTCCTCAGAACTTATTACAAAAAACTAGATTTACCAACACACTTTTATACCTCTCTCAGTTAACAAACCCAATTAACTTACGAAAATCAATTAGTTTCATTCAATTAGTCAAAACATCTTGTAACCACATAAAAAACACGTTCATTCTTTATTTAACCACAGTCTCCTGTTTTTTTTTTAAAAAAAATTATGTTGCTCACTTCATTTAGGCCAGGCTTTTTGTCTGCTTCAAATTTAATCTGCCAATAAGTTTTCCTTTGTTCTAAAAAGTTTTTAAAAATCACCCCCTCTTAAATCTAAGGAACCTTGTTCTAATATAGAAAAAAATAAATGTTTTATGTATTGCACATTTTATCAAATGCTTGTATAAAGCATTGTTGTCATCCATTTTTTTAATACAGTATTGGTGTTCCTAATTCTTTCATAAAGAGCTCAGGTGGTCATACCTATGTAAAACGCTGCGCATCCACTGAACATACTAATGTACACTACCCTCCTAGTTCTCCAAGTAAAGTGTCCTGGAACTCTAATAGCTCGAGGAAAAGTTTGCAAAAATATAAAAGGCCCTTCAAAAATATATCTACAGAACCTACAATTATCACATTTGAACATACCATTAACCTTTTGTGTATACAAAGTACTAGTTTTTCAGTTTTTGGTTTGTTTTGCATACTGGTAGGAGTTTTTTTTTTTTTTCTGTTTTTTTGTGGTTCTTACCTCTCCTGATGGCCGAGGCAGCTTCTGACTCTGATAGAAATTAGAACTCACCCAACACTAGCAGTGGGTGAATCGGGACTTTTTCAACAATTATTGAACACCATGATAGACATTGAAAAGACTTTGCAACAAACAGTGCCATTAAAGAAAGTTGGAGAAGAAGTACTGATCAGTTCAGTCGACGACAGGGAAACCGTTATTGAATATAAAGGAACCAGAAAGTCCAACAGTGATTTAAATAATTGTAATCAAAGTGAAAAAGTGAGCAATCAGTATACTGATATAAATTCAGTATTAAACAACAGACATGACCCATTGTTTAACTACAACTGCAACATAATGTCTGTGATAAATGAGGAATACAAGGGGTCAGGTGACAAACTGACTAAAAAATACAGAGGGTTGGACTTAGAAAATAAGTATTTGGAGAGATGTATTGAGATGAGAATAGTTCCTAAACGGCTTAGGTTTTTTAAGTTCCCTAATGAAATTAGCATAAATGATTCATTTTATTCAACTATAGTGGACTTTTTCAATAATGCTGGTCTAAAACTGTTAAAGTTGTTGATCAACAACAACAGCAAAGTGATGAAAGGTCTTAAAGAAGAGATTTTAAAGTTAAACCAGCTGATATGCAATCAGGTCAGTAAGAATTCATATTACACAGCCTCTTTGAATGAGGTTGAGCAGCATGAAGACAGTATTATTGCTCGGAAGCACAACAAGCAGCTTACAGATATAGCAGCTTATGAAAACAACACCACTTATACTCATTTTAGTTACAATGGTAATAATAATAACAAAAAGAGCAAGAACAATTCTAGCACATCTGCAAACCATGTCAACAAGATGATGGACAGGTTGTTGAACCAATCAACAGCAGAACATGCATGGAGGTGGGACGTCTGGACAGGAACCAGCTGTAAAGTTTTAAATACAGGCACTACAACCATTGGAGCAGATGAAATTTTGGATGAACAAGTAATGGACATCAATACTGGTTTAAAAAATGATGAACATTCATGTAATGGCAATGGAGGAGCCAGACGTAAGATTTTTTTTGCCAAAAAAGGATGGGAAAGTGGCAAAAATAAGGATTGTGAGAACGAGGGCCCAAACAACATCAGGGTCATCAACGGACAATTAAGTGGGTATAAAAATGACTCATTTAATATTATTAACTTGTCAGATATGATTTTGAACCCATTGCACAAACGTGTTAGGTTTGGGACTTAATTTTGTACCCACTAGAAGGGTGGACATTGTCAGGACCATAGTAGATTTGAAACAATATACTCGGAGGCTGAAGTTAAATTTTATTTTAAAGGATGCATCCTTAAGTAATTCTGTGTACATGCAGCCTTCCAGTTATAATCCATTTTTTGCATAACACCTTAAAAGATTTTTGAAAGAACGTGTGAAGCTGAAATTAGAAACGTACTGAACAAATGCAGTAGTATTAAATGTTGTAGTTTAAGTGAGGATGAAAGGAATGCTTTATATGAATTAAGGAATAACAAAAAATGTAGAATTATAAAAAGTGATAAAGGTAGTAGCTTAGTATTGATGAATGTTGATCGATATATTAATTACGTGTTAAGTTTATTGAATAAAGATAATGAATACAAGGAAGTATATTTAGTCGATACACAGAAACGTTTAAAAGAATACATGCTTTTTCTGTGACATTTTGATGAATGGACTTATTGATTCTGAAATATACCATTTTTGTTTGATTAAAAAAATAGGACTATTATTCAGAATTCAGAATTCCTAAGGTCCGTAAAAACCAAAAAAAAAAAAAAAAAATCCACCATTCAGGCCAATAGTTTCCTCACCTAATTATGTCACTGAAGGAATTTCCCTTGTGTTAGATTCTATTTTAAACCCTTTAGTACAAAAATTAGATTCTTATACTAAGGACTTGTGGGATTTTTTAGACAGAATGAGAGAATTTTCAGTCGGTTTTAATTTTGAACCTAAGAAACACATTAGCTTTACTGTTGATGTTGTGTCACTTTTTACATCCATTCCCCATGACCAGGGTGTTAAGTGTGTCAGGGACTTTTTGAGTATGTTTTCCCACTTTACTAATGACCATATTAATCTTTATTGTGACATGTTAGATATATTATTGGACAACAGCTATTTTATGTTTAATGGCAAATATTATAAACAAATAAAAGGGGTTGCTATGGGTTCTCCAGCAGCCCCATCATTTGCCAACATTGTTATGGGGTAGTGTGAAATAACAGTTTTACAAGATTTTTTTACCTTATTTTTACCTTATTCAAAGTGTGTTATTATAAAGGGTTTGTGGATGATTTATTTTTTATCATTGAGGGTGACTATGTGACAGTTAAACATTTTGTGAACAACATGAACCATAAGTCAGAGTTTTTAAAATATACATTGGGAGATAGTGGCAGGTGTGTTAACTTCTTAGACGTGCACTTAGAATGGAAATCTCCCTCTAACGAATTTGAAAGTAGTATACACAGGAAAGATACTTTCACAAATAGTTATTTACATAACAAAAGTAATCACCCAGTGTTTATTAAGAAGAACATACCAAAGGGACAATTTATAGAGCTAGTAGAATGACGAGTGATGACACAATAGTAATAGATTAATTTAAATTTAGTTGTGAAATGTTAGTTAAAAGAGGATATGATGAGAAATATTTATATGAAATAGCAGATTATATATTATGCAGAAAAGATATGAATTGCATCCACCCATTCTTAAACATCCCTTTACAAGCAATAGGACTTACAGGGGGGGAAATAAAATGTTAGTTTGCAATTTAGAATGACGATAGATAGAGGTAAAATAGAAATCATTCAAGACAACTGGAAAGTTTTAAAAGGTAATAGTGAGTCATTTTGTATAGTAGGTAGGAAACCAAGTTTTGTATATAAGAAGAAATATAACTTGAAAAAAACATATTATATAGAGATGATAGATATATTCCTAATACTTTGTATACACAAAAGGTTAATGGTATGTTCAAATATGATAATTGTAGGTACTGTCGATATATTTTAGAAGGGCCTTTTATATCTGTGAAAACTTTTCCTCAAACCATTAGAGTTCCAGGACACTTTACTTATAGAACTAGGAGGGTAGTGTACATTAGGATGTTCAATGGATGTGCAGCATTTTACATAGGTATGACCACCCAAGCTCTTTATGGAAGGATTAGGAACACCAATACTGTATTAAAAAGAAGGATGACAGCAATGCTTTATATAAGCATTTGATAAAATGTGCAATACATAAAAAAATCCTTTTTTTTCTATATTAGAACAAGGTTCCTTAGATATAAGTGGAGGTGATTTTAAAAACTTTTTAGAACTAAGGGAAACTTATTAGTATATTAAATTTGAAGTAGACAAAAATTATGGCCTGAATGAAATGATTAACATAAAATGTTTTTTTAAAAAACAGGAGACTGTGGTTGAATAAAGAGTGAACATGTTTTTTTATGTGGTTACAAGCTGTTTTGACTAATTGAATTAAACTAATTGATTTTAATATGTTAATTGGGTTTGTTAATTGAGAGAGGTATAAAAGTGTGTTTGTAAAACTAGTTTTTTGTAATAAGTTCTGAGGAAGTCTGAGGACAAAAACATTTAAATAAAGGTTTGTACACTAATTATGGGCTTTTCATTTCATTGCTCAGTTTCTTGTGCCATTGGGACCAGTACCTTTTGCAGTTTTTGGTTTGTTTTGAGTACTGGTGGGAGTTTTTTTTTTATCTTTCTTTTTCTGCATGATTCCATCTCTATCAGATTACTCCTCCCCCTCCCTCATTTAGTTCTGTAGTACATAATATTTATTAGAATATAAACCAACACGTGTGCCCCAATTCCAAAAGACTTGCTCTAAGTTTAAGTGATCACTTACACTGAGAGCAGGTCTTTTAAAATCTGTTCCCTAATGTAACCCTGTTTATAGACAGGCTTTTCACTGGAGCAAGTCACTTACACTGAGAGCAAGTCTTTTGGAATTAGGACAGATGTACACTGAAAGAAACTCTTTTGGAATTTGGCCCTTGATGTTTCATGATCTCCCCACTAAACTTGAGGTTGAGAACATCTCCCTAAAAAAGAAATGCTCTGGATTCATAGGTCAATCAGGGTATTCCCTGTAACCACTCCTACTGTCTTCTCTCCCCCCCCCCCCTCTTTCCTCAAACAGGTTAAACTGCTACAATTCAGTACAGGCATCATTTTCAAATCTAGGTGCTTAGGATTTCCCTCTCTCTTCCCCCCTTGGCTGACCCGGTGTGACTCTGAGTAAGTTTCTTCATTGTATGGAGTTTTTGTGTAACTGAATGACCTGCTGCTAAATTCTGATTCTGCACAGAGTGCTCATTTTTTGTTTTCAGAGGCTCTATAAGTAGCTAGTGACTTTACTGAATTTCTGTGGTAATATTTGTGTTTAAACTGAACCTGTACCTAGAGAAAGTGTATAATCAGAGCTCCTACTTGCTGCATGTGCTTTTAATGTTTAAATTGCACACACACATTGAAGAAGTGCTTTTATGACTTGAATAACTTGGGCTAGCTATACCTGAAGTGCTTTTACTGGCAATTTTCCAGTTGTACAATTGTGAACAATTAATTTAGTTTTTCTGGTATATCTTTAAAATCTGGCAAGTGTTTATTTACTGCATTGCTCTCTTGCTTAGGTTTCTTAGGTATAAATCTTAGTTCATTCTGAAGTATGCTACTTTACCCCCTCACCCTCAAACCTTTCTGAATGTATTATTATATAATAACTGCCTGTTGTCACCTTCATGCTTACCCTAGAATCTCTGCTTTTCTCTTTTCCTAGTTGAACTCTACAGTTCCCTACAAAACGGTGTCTACAGGACTGCAATCAGTTTCTCTCAACATTTAAACAGAGTAGGTTGCACACACAAAAAGCATTTGTTAAGCTTTCACTTACAGTGCTTTGTAATTAAGCAGGTCACCATATTGGTCAGCCATGGGGCTCTTTTTTTCTACTTGAGTGGTTTCCTCCTTCCCCTGTAACTTAAGTAAATTGACTCTTACATTAAGAGCTGTAATACTTACCTTATAGCTTTAGGACACCTTAGGAAACCTTGTAAACTGCAATAGCCCCACTACGTTCGCCCTCGCTATGCTCGGGCTCTCTTCGCTCCCCTCCCTGCCCCCAATTTCCTCCCGCCCCCAGTACCTCTAAATTTGTCATACTATAGCCACTACCCCACTTTCTAGACCCTATCTGCTTTTATCTGGGATAATTCCACCCACCCCCATTCTACTACCTACATTTTAATAGCACCTATTAGCTTTCATCTGGCATTCTCCCATCCCCATTCCAGTACCTTTACCTCACCACTCTATCTTCTGGTGTTGCATCACCAGGTAAAACAGTTCCTTAACTCACTAGCTGAATCACAGATAATGATATACTCCTCTTTACTAACCTTCTTGTTCACACCATACCTCCTTACCTTGTATGAAAACCAGTTTCTCACTGGATTTCAGGTCCCAAAAGGTCATACTATCACCCCAGCTGTAAATCCTTCTACTTTCAACCATACTTACAGTACCAGATCCTATCCAACATCTTGTTCAGTCTATCAACGTCTCAACCCCAGGCACATTAACTCTAGATCCAAACACTACCACAAACTAATAAACAAATTCCTGAAGTTCATCACCAAGTATAGACTCAATCTAATACTTGGTGGTGATATTCACCCCAACCCTGGCTCACTCACTTCAGATACACATACCCCCTCTACTTGCAATCTAAGCTACAAACCTACAATTAGTAGGCCATCTAAGTCTCTCCTAGTCTGTCATCTCAATATTAGAAGCATTAATAACAAGATACATGAATTGCATGCACTTCTGGATGTCCACTCCCCTGAGATTCTCTGTTTATCTGAAACCTGGTTAAAACCTAACACTAAAGACAATGAAGTGTTACCACCTGGGTACAACATACACAGGCTGGATCATGCTTCGAGGAAGGGGGGTGGGGTAGCTGTACTCTATAAATCTGGGTTGAATGTCACCATAGATGTAATACAACCACCTCAGATTAATAACTCAGAGATTCTTGCCACCAAATTGCAACTTAATAAAAATAAATGCATTAATATCATCTGTATGTACATTCCCCCAGGTAACAATATATGTACATTTGAAAATATCCTGCACTGGCTATCATGTCGCTTCCCCCAAGAAACCCACCTACTTGGAGACTTTAACATAGACTGGGGCACCTGTTCCTCAGAATCCCCAACCACCCATATTAACCTGCATGCATTTACACAAATTATATTTACCTCTACCAGGATAGGTAAACCCAACCAAAAAGAAAGTATACTTGACTGGGTACTCATAAATAGTCGCCCCCAAGTGTACACCTCTGGTACCCTCCTTAATGGCCTAAGCGATCACCTTCTCACATATGTAATTAAGCACAAAACCATTAATTCCCAACAACCCTTACTCAGAAAGGTTAGAAACAATACAAACTTTGACCCTGCCAAATTCCAACAAGAACTAAACTCATGTAATTGGTCTATTCTAAAACACCTCCCCTTAGAGGAAGCAGTAGCATACATTAACAACAAATCCTTGAGATCCTTGATTTGCATGCACCTGTTCGTTCAAAGAGAACCAAGGCAAAAACTGTGCCATGGCTTTCTATAGAGTCTAAACTCACAATTACCCTTAGAAACAAACAAAGCATGGGCTTTATAGCATTCTTCTAAAGACCCTCAAGATCACATTAAATACAGGCAATCCAGGAACGAAACCAAAAAATCAATTTTACAAGACAAAAAACAATACTACTGTAATTTACAGACAGTAAATCAAAATAACCCTCAGACGTTTTGGGCAGGTTTAAATAATCTACTACATCCTGGACAAACTTCAACTCCAATCCCTGCTGTTACTATTGATAAAACCCCTGAAGTGTTTCTGATAGTTTTAACCAATTCTTTACTGAGACAATTCAAGCCCTAGCTAGCCAACTACCTTCTAGCTCCCCTGGTCCTGAAAGTAGCACCCCTAGAAACCTACTCGCGTTCAGCTTCCAACCAGTCACCACTTCACTTATCTGTACCTTGATCAAAAAATTAAAACTCACTACACTTTCTGCTGATCAACTCCCTGCCGAGTACCTACAAAAATCAGCTGATGCTATTGCTTACCCCGTCTCAATACTAATCAATCGAACCATAGTAGAAGCTAAAATTCCCACCATCTGGAAAATATCCTATGTAATCCCACTTCACAAAGGAGGCAGCTCTACTGAATTCTCCAATTATAGGCCAATAGCTATACTCTCGCTATTTGCAAAGATTATGGAAAAATGTATTCATAGACAATTCATGCACCACCTAATCCAGAATCACCTTATGGCAGACACTCAGCATGGCTTCCGTCCTCATCACAGCACTACTTCAGCCCTCCTAGCCTTTACCAACACTATAAACCATAATCGCAACAATAATTATATATCCTCAGCCCTCTTTTTGGATCTTTCGAAGGCATTCGATATGGTTGATAACCAACTTTTAATCCACACCATGCAAACATTCTGTCTAGATACTGGAGCCCTTCAGTGGTTTCAGTCCTACCTGAATGGTCGACAGCAGGCTGTCCTCTGGCAGAACAAACTCTCTAACCTTCTACCTAACACCCTTGGAGTACCACAAGGCTCTATACTAGGGCCCTTACTGTTCTCCATCTTCATTAATGATCTTTATACTGTCATCCCAAAAGTCAGCTGTATCCAATATGCTGATGACTCTACTCTGATTTGCTCAGCCACATCTCCAGTAGAGTTATGGTCAGCTACCCAGACCACCTTTAATACAATAGAAAACTGACTTTCTGAACATCGTCTGATCCTAAATCCCAAAAAAACTAAAATGCTGTTATTTTCACCAACACGTAGGTCTACCGCTTTCACCTCTACCATAAAATCAAATGATGGAACAATAATCTCCCCTGACCCATCTACAAAACTATTAGGTGTCATCATAGACAATAATCTAAAATTTGACCTACATGTTAACCAAACTATCAAAACCATCAATAAAAAACTAGGGTCACTTTACAGAATAAAAACCTTCCTAACCCCTCCAGCTAAAATTGCCATAGCTCGCTCTCACCTTCTTTCAACCCTGCTGTATGCATCCCCTCTACTCTCAAATTTAAACAAGACTGTCCTTAACAAACTCTCACTTTGCTACAACCACATTGCCAGGTTTGCCACTGGGCTGCCTTTTAGGACACATCATTGCATCAATCTAAATCAGCTTGGGTGGCTTGAACTACCCAGCCTAATCCAGTATAACCAACTGATTATGGCCTATAAAATCCTCTATAATCTGGACAATATTCCTGCACTTAAAAATATTATCACCCCCTATAACAATCCTAGACCGCTTCGATCCTCTAACAAACTACTAATTCAGACGAGCAAAATTAATAACACAGCCAGGGATTCTCTCTTTGCAAACTCTGTAAGTAGATCCTGGAACTCTCTTCCAGCTGATATTACCTTACTTTCCACCTTAGGTCAATTTAAAACTAGACTCAAACAACATTTGTCACTTAACTGGCTATGTCAATGTATCAAGCCTGGCTAACTCTCTCTAGAATGTGTAAAAAATATGTTAACCAGTTTACTGTGTAATTTAATTTAATCCTGACTTGCGCTCAGGATTAACTTTAACCTGTGGAACTTGTTTAACTTGCTTACTTATGTAATCTCTGTAAATAGTCTGTTTGTAATATGTAATGCTTGTATTATGTAATGCTGTATCTGCTTACCCTTGGAGCTTTTCTCCCCGGGCCTCTGCTGAAAATGGACATGCATCCAGTCGGACTATCCCAGTCCACAAATGTAAAATAAATAAATAAATAGGGTCATAGGAAGTTACTAGGCTAATGGCCCTAGAGCCCTTACAAGCCAAGCCATATTTATCCCAAGTTGCCCCAGTTGTCAGTGCTTAGATGCATGAAGTTCACAGAGGTGATGGTCTATGGTAGCTAATACTGACTTCCTCTGTCCAGGTGGGACATGGGCACAACTCTAGGATTGAATTTGTGGTCACCCATCCATGGATCTAGGTTGAGTCTGAAGAGGGTCAGGAAGGGTCTCTGTTTCACGTGAACTGGAAGTGGCAGTCTCCGGGAGATGTATCTCTCTCTCCAGCATGACCTGTTCATGTCAGAGGCTAGGATAGGATTCCTGGAGTGAGTGAACCTCCTGCAGTTTTATTTATGAATATGTAGCATTTCCATCAGGACCGGGTCAAAGACTGCCATGTAAGCTAGGCACAGGTCACCTCTTAGCAACCTGTAGGAGACAGAATACAGTGACAGGGCTTTCAGTCTTTCCATGCAAAATTTGTGTCATGTAACCTGTAATTCCTTGGTTCATAGGTTCACAGGTGCTTATTAGGCTAATGATGACAAGGGCCTTTTTAAGCCTAGCCATGCATCCCAAATATCTGACAAGTTCTGATACCCTTGATAAATGTAAGCATGGGCCTGAGAGATGAACCATTTACAGGATACCTGTGTCCATTAGAGACATAGGTGCCAAACCAGGGATGAATTTCTGGTTTCCTATCCAATTATTCAAGCGAAACTTGAATTGGGTTAGGGAGGAACTCTGCTTCACATGGATGGGGAGCCTGTTCCATAGATGGGGTAGTCTCTGAGATACATACGTATCTCTCCACTGAGAAACCTCTGTGGTGTCTCCAGTTGTTGCAAGTGCTTAGTGAGGTACATGCAAAAGGGAGCATTGTACTCAATTACTGGTCTGATCAGGGCTAAGTATAATGGAATTATAACATCTTTAGATCTAGATGTGATGCCTTCACTTATAAGATGTGTCACATAGAAGGATTTCCTTACTACTGTGGATATGTGGTGGTCAAATTCAGAATGCTTTCAACCTGAGTACCCAAATCACTTACCACTGGGTCTACACTCAGGGGGATGCTGTCTATAATGTAACTAGCATGGATGTCAGCATTTCGCACAGGGAATAATAAAGCATTTTAAGCATTTAGCTTTAATCCATGGCTTTGGCACCAGTCATTTGTCTGTGTTAACCCTGTCTGCAGTATATTAACATCACATTTGCAATCATCAGTGAACTTGGTCAGTCACAGATGGTTTACGTTTGCCTGGACTTCTGAGAAATAAATTCTGAACAGTAAGCCCCCCCCCCCCCCAGAATCTTGTGATATGCTACTGGTGACTGGTCTTTTACTAGAGGTGAACTCACCCACTTTGGTGGTTTGTGTCCTGCCAGTGAGCCAGTTGGCAACCCCTCTGGTAATGAAGTGGTTAATTCCTAGTTGGCAGCGCTTTTGTATAATATACGAGTGGGGGACTGTGTCAAATGCCTTGGCTAGGTGAAGATAGGTTTTATGCACTGCCTTTCCTTCTTCCAGGGCCTTGGTGACTTTCTTGAAGAAGTCACCCATGATCTAACATTACTGAATCTGAACTGGGTTGGGCCCAGAGTTTGTAGATTGCTTATGTCCTTGTTAATAAGATTCATAACGATTCTTTCCATGGCCTTGCAGATGAGGCTAGTCAAGCTTATGCACCTATAATTCCCATTGTCGGACAATGGTACCCCTTTGTGCAAAGGGATTACTGTTGCTGTCCTCCATTCCACTGGAACATAACCAGTTTTCAGGCTGTGGTTAAACCGGAATCCAAGTGGTTCTGCTAGGTCATGTTTAAAGTTGTTTAAAAGGCAACCTGGGATGTTGTCTGGTCCCATTGAAGTAATGTTTTTGGCCCTGGAGAGAGCCGAGATGACCTGCTTTCTTGAGATAATTGGCTGAGAAATGGTGGCAGGTATACTTTGGGGGATGACTGGAGGGGACAGGGGGTGAAGTTTTCTCCAAATCTGTCAGCTATCAGATTAGCTATTACCTCTGGCTGAGTAGGGTTGGTGCCATCCGCAACCAGTTCAGCACATAGCTGGGTATTCCCGTTTAAATTTTAGACATAGCTGTAAAATGCCTTGTGATTGTCCTTAGCTGGGGAGGATATTTTTGCTTCATGATTAGCTTTGGGGGACTTGACAAGATCTATGATTTGTCTGTTTAAGCTAGAGAGAGATTTCTTAATCTCCTGAGCCAGTTCCCTCTTGTTCTTGGACATTGCTTTCTCCCCCTTGTTGTATAGCCTGTTTATACTAGAGGTCCACCAGGGTGACTTGTTTTTTTAGCAAGATCTGGTTTTAATCTCATCAGGTAGATCCAATTCTATACTCCTGCTTAAGTGGATATACAGGGCATTAGTTTACACCTCTGCATAGGATTCCATGCTATCTGCATTTGTGGTACTTTCCGGGTAAACAAATGCAATAAATAAATAAATAAAGCAACACCAGCCACATTTAAAGTAATGCAAAAATAGAATTTAATGATATGTTAAGCACTTTCATCCCTGTCATAGAGACTTCATCAGAACACACGTCACAAAAAATAACTTCCTTATTTAGGACCAATCATTAAACATTATTAATTAATATTATTAATCAATTAAGCTAATTTAAAAAAATCCATTTCTTCTAAACCTTTATAAAACAAAGTATAATAAATAAAAAAGTGTAAAAAATGTATTACAATAATAAAAAAAACATATAAACTGTAAAGCTATTAACAAATCAAATGTACTATTGTTATAATTTAGCTGATCTCACTTTAAATAAGGGATAAATAGAAATAACTACTTTTAAACCAGAGGCTACAGTAGCTTTTAACCTGAATAACTCTAGCATTTCAATATATTCTAATTTGGTTTCCCAATCCGCCCCTTGTGGGTTGGTCCTAACATGTTCTAGGATAGCAAAGCCGGAACATTGTCTACTCAATGAAACATGGTTGTATAAAGTATTGTTGTAAACTTTATTATTAATATCGTGCATATGCTCATATATATGTGTTTACAAAGGCACCATTCACTTTTCCTTACATAAAAACATGAGGAGGAAATGCTATGCACATTGCTTTCTCCACACTGTCATGCAACTTGGAAGGCTTGACTGCTCAGAGGAGTAAATATTCCCCCATACATAAGTTGGGGCAGACTGCAGATGTACAGAATGGTTTCAACCATAGTGTACAGGCTCTGGTAAATGTTTTGGATGACTTGGTGACTCAGAAGCATAGTATGGCCCCTATTGCTGGTTTGGAGCATACAATGGAAGTATGAAACAGATTTTTTTGTGGTTCACAGGGACAACCTTTCAATGGAGGAGCGATTGAAAAGGGTACTACTAATAATGGAGGTACTGTCGTTAATCCCCCCTTTGACATGTTTACCAGTTATGCAGCCTGATTTGTCAGGTGGTTGTTACAATGTAGACTTCAAGTGTCAAACGCTGGTACACAGATCCTTTGATTTTGTGAGTGAACAGTTATATAATAATTCTAATCAAGAGTCTAATGGGCTAAATCTTACTTTGAAGGACATGATATGCCTTTTGAAGAAGAAGAAATTAATTAGTATGAAAACCTTTTAATTGGACAATTCTTAATTTAAGACATTAATATTTGAGTAGTTTTGCAAGGTTTATGTACTTTTAAATTAGAATGAAAACCTTTTAATTGGACAATTCTTAATTTAAGACATTAATATTTGAGTAGTTTTGCAGGGTTTATGTACTTTTAAATTTCCTTTTTGTTTACATTGTGATAGTGTTCTATAGCCTGATTTTGTGAACATGTTTGATCAACATGGTTTTCGAGCTGAAGGAGCTGTTGATAAAATATACTAATTTATATATTTTTTTCCTTGTTAAAGGGATTAGTATTTTAAAACATGAACATACAGGACCAGATTTTTGATCAATATAGGATTTTTTTATAACAATGGTTTGAATAATGTGGGTAAAAATGTAATGACAATTTTAAAGGAAAGTTGATAGGGATTGTCAACAATATAAGAATAATGAAGCATATCCCATTCAAACAGGTCTAGTTTGTTTGGATGGGGGAGTATTAACAGGGTCTTAGGTTTGATCAAGAGTTCTACTATTGATTGGAATAGATAGGGTAATCATTGGAGATGAAGGTACCCATTCGAGCCATGCCTATGATTTGAATAATGAATGGGATTTCCCAATTATGTAGATCAGAACTAGTGAGCCATTGCCAACAAACTGTATGCCCAGGTCCTGGAACAGATGTCCATCATTTTCACCCTCAAGGGACTTATGTGAACAAGAAGTCAGGTAGGAAACAGAGATATTGATTAATTCACCACAGGGTGAAGGGGTGATATGGGTCTATGATAGGTATAACGTTTTTAATTATAGTAACCACACTTTAAAAAGGAACACTTTCTTCTTTTCCAAAAGGGTTTTGAATTTGTTCCCCCAAATGGTGGGACATAGTTGGCACTATGATAGAATTAAAATTATACACCAGGAAATTGAATCTAGGTGTATTTTTAATGATAAAAAAAAGTCAAAGAGTTGATTTTTTTAAACAGAATGGTATAGTTAGTGAAGAATTCTATGCACGTCTTTCTGTTTGTTATTTTGTTGTTACTTGCATTGACATGCAAGCATAGCAAAGTATATTTAACTACTGTATTGTACTGAGTACAATAAATACATGAAGATAACTGTTTCAGTTAATACGCTTTACCTTCACTTTTTTCTTTTCAGATCTACAAGAATGTAACACAGATGCTGTCAGCTCTCTGTGGCAAATACCCAAAGTTTGTTTATGCACAGTTACATTTATACCAGAAGGTCTGGTATTTTTCTCAATGTCTGATGTAAAACAGTTCTTTCTTTGTATAACAGTTTTCCTTTTGTTCCCTTGTCCTTGTGTAGTTTGATGATCCATGAAAACTCAGTCTTGCATTATCTGAAATGTGGTGTTCCAGAACTATCTGATGTTCCAACTTTATCTTGCTTGATGTTACATCTCTTTACTTCGTTGATGTCCTTCCAGCTGCCATCTGCACAGTTATTTTTACAGACTTTGTTTCTCAATAACATACTCCTTCACATGGATGCCAAAATCTAAGCTATGCCAGCACACTTACCACTTCTTATTTTTCAGCATTTTATTCTATTTCTAAATTAACCCTTTATATTTCATATTATTCTTACAACTTTTATTCAAGCTAATAATCTTGCTAGCAGTAGTTTGAAAAGACAGTATATACTATATAGAACAGAGTATTCTTTCATTTCCCTGTTTTTTAATTTGTTTGAGGAACAAACTAAACTTTAGTTAAAGAAAAGGCTGCATTTGTTTCATTAGCATCATTATTTACAGCATTTATAACTTTGCTCATATTTACAATTATAACTTGTTGAGTTATTGCAACTCTCAGTAACCTGCAGCATATAAACTATTGTAAGCTGTTATTATTATTATGGCCCCTAAAGCTATTAACACAGGATGTATTAACCAATTTAGCAATTTGGTCCGAGATGATGACCATCCTCTAAATATCTCCCACCAATTATGGGCAGTGTCAGCTTCTGTCTTTTACTATTAACACTAGGTTATTTGAAACCACACATACAAACTGTGGTGCCACTTTAACAAACATTTTAAAATTTGAAGGCAATATTCACCATTTATACTAAATTGTAATTTGTCTATTAAAGATACTTGTAATGACTTACTAAATAGTAGGATTTCATTATGCTTGTAAATGTACAATCTGTGAGATATCTTGTCCTACTAGTTTTTATACCAAGCTCTTTTAAATCTGCATTGGGTATCTTTAAAACTTGGAAATGTAATATTGAAGTACAATGTTGCTTTTTGGTATTGTCCTATCATGGTACAAGTGGATGGTATTTTTACCACTTGATCTGTATGAAGTACAGGATTATTACCCGAAATGGTAAGTATTCCGACCCATGGTCCTTTTCCTTGTATTACTGTGCTGTTTATACAAATAAACAGAGTATTAGTAGAAAGTGTACCTGTTCTTTCCCTTCCAATTTATTATTTTTGTGTTATTGTTAACACACTGTGACATTTTTGTATGATGTCTTTTCTTGTCAGAACAGTTACATCTTCAGGGGGTTAATGTGCAGCATCTAATAGAGACTGAGCTGTTTACTGACATGTTTATGTCAGTCTGACTCTTCTTCTACTTTTATGTATGCCTGACCCTGTGTAGCTCACCATGCTGTTATATTATTGTTAAATGTTATGCTTCCAAAGATACACTTTGTTTGCATTTTACAACTGAAATTGTCTTGTATTCTATTTTGTGTAGCATTTTCCCAACTTAGTGTTATTTGTGAAATGTTGTAATAAACAACCTTGAGTCCCTCTGTTTGGCATTCTACCAAAAGGAGTCCTCCGAGTACAATACTTACAATAACAATCACATTTTTCATGTTTACTAAAACTTGTTTGTCCTATCAACCTCTTTTGGGAGTACTTTCAACAAACTTTGCACAATGCTTGGCATTCAGTCTTGTACATTGTTTCTAAAAAACAGCAACAAACTTTATTGAGCATCTGCTCCCCCTCCTTTTAAAGGTGATGCATGCTTTTAACTAAGTTTTACTCATAATGAAATATTGTAATTCCCTCTGTTTTGATGTTCAGAATGATGAAAATGACATGCAGATGTCTGTGTTGAATGCTGCCTTGTCTCGCAGCTGCATGTTTATCTATAGTCCTTGAAGCATGTTCCAGACACTAAACATTCAGCTTGTCTCAAGGTGTACCAGAATATATGTATGCTAGCAAACAGAAATGCATGCATTTAACTAACTATATTATTTCTACATATACTATAGCAACAGATGTGTATATGCATCTAACTAGCAAATAGATGTGCACATGCATTTATACATTTTTAAACATATATCACTGTATACATTCCCTCTGTTGTATTTTAAATACAAAACTGTCTATAGTCAAGTTATATTGCTATTAACTAGAAACACATTGGGAAACAAACCTTTTAACAATGATGACAACCATTACCATTAGAACAAGATGAAGCTGAATATGACTCTATACAGTGATGTTCTATACAGTAATTTACTGACAATGCTTGAGGATTTTATTGCAAAGGCATTGCAGTCTTGTTTTTATTTAAGAGACAAGCTGAATGTTTAGTGGCACTCAGCATTCAACACAGACATCTGCATTTCATTTTCATCATTCTGAACATCATCAGTGTATTAACACGTCACAAATGTCAAGCTTTGACTTGTTTCTCTATTTACATAGATAAACCATTTACTATATACAGTACAGAATACTCTTGCTTGTACAGATTGTTTTTCATTTGTATATACATGGCTGTAATGTACACTCAGTCCACTTTTTAAACTTAGCATTAAACTGAAGCCTGCTAATTACATTACTTTTTGCAGTACTGTTTATACAGTTAGTGTAAAATTAAAAGCATACCCTTCCCCCTGTAATATACATCATTTTATTGCAGCATTGTTTGTTTGCTTTATGCTGTGATAATTGAATGTATGCTTGCCATTTTGGCTGTTATGTCGACTGTGATACTTTGGTCTTACACATTTGATCATTTTTTGGCCATTTCTAAAAACAGAAAATACTTCTATACAGCTTTTGCTGTTGCCTATACTGTTACAGTTGTAATAGGAATCACTTTTATTCATTTTGAAAAGATGTTTTCTGTTACTACTAGCTATTTGTACCCTTCCTGTTTGTAAAGGGACCTACATAATTTATTTTAACTGCATACCATAGCTCATGTACTGACTGTACTCAATGTATTTACTTGTAAACAGATTACTAATGACATGTATGCTCAATTGTGACATTTTATTACAATTACTAAACAGGATTAGACTTTTGTGCTTTTTGCTTAATGCTGTATGTGAATACTTAACAATAATGTTTTAGAAAAATGTAAGCCATTTGGCCTGGTGACCAGTCTTGTTTCTTGAACTTATAAATTGCAGTACCAGTAACATTTTATGTTATGCAACATTCCTTGTAACTACCCATTCCGTAAAGATTTGAGGTTACATACTTTTTTTTTTTGCGCATTCCAGACTCTTAACCCATAACTCCTTCAGCACTTACTCGTACCTTTAGTCATTTGCTAATATACTTGCAGCTTGATATTAGAATTCAGTTGTAAAACTCTTAGAATTATAATAAACATTCCTAACTTCTCTAACTATGCATAATACTGCTTTTGAAGACTGTTTTTGCTGGAGTCTATGCTATTTTTTATGCTATCCTACAATTACAAAATATTATAACAAACAAAAGAGATATTGCCTTAACTAAAACATGCTTAAAACAGATATATTTACATGATTTACATTTGCTGTCATCTGCCTTTTGTTGCATTTTAGGTGAAAAGAAAATACACACATGTTAGTCTTGTGACATCATGTCTTTACTACGTTTAACTGCTCTCATTTGATTTATACGCCCTAGAACTGTTTTATTAGTTGAAATGGTTTTAAAACCACTATTTAAGTGCCTTGCTTTAATTGAATGAAAATTTGTGCTGTGTACACTTAACCATTTTCTAAATGTAAAATAGTATGTTGTAAATTATTTCCTATCAGCATAGTTAACTGCTGTTGCTTTAACGCTTTACTAACCAGATTATATTTGTCAGTATTCTGTTCTGCTGACTTTAAAGCTGTTATGCACTTTTGAAGAAGTGTTTGCATATGTTGTCTGAACTTTTTGAATTCACTCTGTCTTAGAAGTTTATTAAATCTTTTTGTCAGGTCACCATGAACCTCGTCTCTCTTCTTATCTGTTTTGTAATGTGCAGTGCTTTTATGCCACTTTTGTCTATCAAAAAGTACAGAAGATTTTCTAAATAACTGACTGGACTGATATTGTAACACTGAAACCAACATTTGACATGTGGTGACAGGACATAATGCACCTAGCTGTTTACCATGACTTTCATGACACTGCACACAGAAAGCAGTTTCATTATGACACTGCACACAGAAAGGAGTTTCATATGACTTGCACAATAAAGCATTGACATCAACTTTACCTAGTAAAGTACTACATGTGCTACTGTTCTGTTTATATCAATGTTTAAATCCTGACCATACATGTGCTGGACTGTGATTACTGTCTACCTGGAAGGTAGTCTTACATTTAATACTTTTCTGTCTTATGGCATCCATGCTGTAGCATGAGAAAGAAAATTTACCAGTTTCTGTTGTGGAAGGTGGCCAAATCTTCCATCAAGAAAGTGTGGAAAGTCCCTCGTTAATTCTCTGAAAAGGAGGTCAACCACAGTTGGCAGACTGAACTGTGAAAATGCGCAGGACCTGTTGAATTTGCAGAGAGGCACTGGTCTGCTACTGGATACTGTACAGAAGAAGGAGGCAAATGTTTGCACTGGAATGGAATGTACTAACTGAATAAAATAAAAAAGAAGCTGTAGTTGTTACAATAAGAAACCATCCGGTCCATCAACTGTGGCTCACCATTGAAGAATTCTATGCATGTCTTTCTGTTTGATATCTTGCTGTTACTTGCATTTGCATGCAAGCATACCAAAGTATATTTAACTACTTATTGTGATCAGCTACTCTTATTACTGTATTCTACTGAGTGCAATAAATACACAAAGATAACTATTTCGGTTAATACGCTCTACTTTCACTTTTTTTTCTTTTCAGATCTGCAAGCATGTAACACAGATGCTGTCAGCTCTCTATGGCAAATACCCAAAGCTTGTTTATGCATAGTTACATTTACACCAGAAGATCTGGTATTCTCAAAGTCTTATGTAAAACAGTTCTTTCTTTCTATAACAGTTTTCCTTTGTTCCCTTGTCCTTGGTTCTTTGTAGTTTGATGATCCATGGAAACTCAGTCTTGCATTATCTGAAATGTGGTGTTCCAGCACTATCTGATGTTCCAACTTTATCTTGCTTGATGTTACATCTCTTTACTTCATTGATGTCCTTCCAGCTGCCATCTGCGCAGTTATTTTTACAGACTTTGTTTCTCAATAACATACTCCTTCACATGGATGCCAAAATCTAACTAATCTATGCCAGCACACTTACCACTTCTTATTTTTCAGCATTTTACAATTAACCCTTTATATTCCATATTATTCTTGCAGCATTTATTTAAGCTAATAATCATGTTAGCCATAGTTTGAAAAGACAATATACTATATAGAACAGAGTATTCTTTCAGTTAGGAAAAGATTTACATTTAATTCACCCTTACCCCCCTGTTAATTAGTGTATTTGAACAGGGTGAAATGGATGATCTTTATGCATTAAAAATACGATCTACAAAGCAGTTTCACCTTCACAATCATTCCGCACAGGAAAGAAAAGTTATGCAGGATTTACTTAAGGATAATGCTTTAAGAATAATGAAACCAGATAAAGGCAGTATGTAATGTCCTAGAATACTCTATTGCTATGATGAGCATTTTACCAGACTCGGACATATATTCCCATCCCTAAAAATCAGCTCAATATAATCCACGGTGGTGCAGCGGTAGCATTGTTGCCTCACAGCAAGAGGTTCTCCCATTCAATTCTCAGCTGGAGTGCAGGGAGTGCCTTCTGTATGGAGTCTGCATGTCCTCCCCATGGTTGGGTGGGCATTCGAAAGACATGCATAAATGGGTGTGCCTTCATTGAAGGTTGAACGTCGAGCTGGCACCTCGGCGTTCATGAAAATCTACTGCCAATCACTAGCGGACCAGAGTTCCACTGTGGCAACCCCTAACTGGGAAAAGCCGAAAGACAAACAACAACATTGCTTATTACCAGATAGATTTGCGACAGGATGATTTGGTATTGAAAGTAAATTGGATGTAGACCTATGTAACTTTTTTAAAAGTCTCTAAACCTATTACACCCACTATATTTAGCATATTGAAAGTGCACAACAATCTTATCAATCACCCCTTTCACCCTGTTGTGTCATACCAAGGCTCCAAAACTTATCCTTTGGCTATTTCTATTGATAGGTGGTTAAAACCTATTTATGTGATGGCATTGCATTTCTTAAGGATTCTTGGAAATTGTTAAGCCATTTAAAAGGTAATTTCTGGAATAGTTTTTTAAGCATAGATATTGTTGCTCTGTCTATTTCTATTCTGTATCATGAGAGTTTAGAATTAGTTCATGATAGTTTATTGGATTACGTTTTTTTAACTACTGACAAGATCAACTTAATTATGAATTTGTTTTCCCTGGTTTTGCATAATAATTATATATTTTTAAGGGCAATTTTTTTAAGCAAATTAAAGGAGTAGCTATGGCACAGTATGTGTGTCCATGTATGACAATTTGGTGTTGGTTTCATGAGAAAAGCATTTTTTCCTTAAACTGTGAGTTTTATCAGCACATCAAATTGTACTTGCATTTTTAGATGATATATTCATCCTTTGGGATGGTTCAGTCAAACTGGCTGAGCAATTTTTATTATATTTGAATGGGACAACTAAATTTTTACAGTTTACTTCGTATTTTTGTAGTATATGTATTAATTATTTATATACATTGATATTGCATACCAGTGTTAGTTTTAAGTCACGGACTTATAGGAAGCCCACATTCAGTAATTCATATTTACACTAGTTCGCAATCTATGTTTATAAAAAAGAACTTGGTTAAGGGGCAATGTATCAGGGCAGTGAGGATGACATCCATTTATGATGATATGGTTAGAGAAGTAGCTAGGATAACTACCTGTTTGTGTTCTGTGGTTATCCTACTGATTTAGTTGGGCATATATGTTATGAAGTTCAGTGCAGTTGGGGCCACAAATATAAGTCATTATTGTGGGTCGATTTAACAAACAACACTAATGATTCTATTTTAAATTCTGTAGGAGGCTTTAAACATGCCATGGTGTCACAATTTAATCCTGACGTGGGATGAAAAAATATTATGGTCAAGAATTGGAATATTTTTAAGTCCAATTCAGTAGTTTTTAATGTTGTTGGACATGAACCCATTTTTGTGTACAAGACATTCCCCGGGATTCATGAACCTTGCGCCAGGCGCCAGCATAGCGTCGGCGTTATAACGCCAAATATGGCTGCTTAGCGATTCAGGTATGAATGAATTCCACGTGCACTACCGGCGTCGCGGACCGTCCCGCCCGGCGTAGGTATGCAAAACACACTGTGTGCGGTATTGCACCATGCAAATGAGGGCAATAGCGATCCACGAAGTGGCGCAGGCGTAAGCGTAAGAACGCGGCAATGTAAACCAAAAAAGCGGTTTACATTTACCCAAACATACCGGAGGAGTAGCGGAAGGCTGTCAAAGTCAGGTATCATATAGGTGCAATATGCCAATGTGGAAAGGCACCGAGAATGTCCAAAGAAAATATGCACAAAATGTAAAAATGACATAAATGGCACGTGCGTAGAAAGAACAGCAGACCCCGGGATGTGTGCACAGAAGTTGTAAAGCAATGAAATAATATGATAATGTCCGAAAAGAGCATTAGAACACAAATCAGCTGCACAGCCACCACACACCATAGTATGTATGTAAAGCTGCAACCCCAGCGCAATGGTTGTCAAGGAGTGGAGGCGGTGTCCGGCGCCGTAACCAGGTATTAGTAGTCAATTCCATGCAAATGAGGCAGATAATAGTGAATCGCAAAAGCGCCAGCGTAAGGATGGAGCAAGCGGCGTGCGGTACTACACCGAGGAGTGGCCTACGAGATACATGTCAACCACACAGGGTGTGCCACTGTAGGAGGAAGGATATTGGAGGACAGCAAATCTGGGCTGTACAATGCATATTACAGCATCATGACTGGCGTGTTATGAAATAGATCGCTGACAGTACAGAATGCGGCGTACAAATGCATGTGCACGAGGGCGACTCGTTCCCGAAACCAGTCATGTGGCGGCCTCACGGCAACAACCAGGGATATAGGAAGGTAATGCGGAGAATCACGAGGAAATGCGGAAGCAGTGTAAATGTATCCGTAACGAGCAATTAACACCAATCAATGCAGGAAGGGCAAGCGCCGGCAGCTGATAAGTCTGCATGCAGACTCCTGCAGAACGGGAAAGGGAGGCATATGAGAGCAAAGATAATAGGGGATGTAGTAGAAATGCAAAGAGCAAAGAACCGAAATAGCACAGCCAAGTACAGAGGTAGCATAACTGCGGCCGCAGATAAAATGCATCATATGCCATGTGCGTGCAGGATGCAGTAATGTAAGATGCCAGGCGAAGGCAATGCAGGCAACTGTAATGTTACACTACAGGCAGTACCGTTGCAGCTGCAAGCGTAAAACCACGGAAATAATCCATGGATAGGGCCGCACAGACACACCCAATGACATCACGGGTATACAGCACAACAGTAATAAATGTGAATCGCACAACACACAGCGATTTCCCAAACGCCGCACCGTAGGGTGTAAACAGGCGGGAACTTTTAACATGTATATGCTGGGTGCCGCCGTGGCCGTGATGCATAGGTATGTGGCAGAGACAGGCGGAGTTGCGGAGGGTGGTGCCGACAACTACCGTAGGCCTCACAGGAGAAGGAGAGTGTTCAGACCAAGGGTGACCTACCAGGGGCTGCGAGACCTGGAGATAGTAGGCGCTACAGGGTGGACAGGGACACGTTACAGCAAATAGTGGAGCTGTGCCGGCCGCCTGAGAACAAGAGACAACAGAGGGAGCCCATCCCAGTGGACACAAGGTATGTGTGAGCTTGCGAATACTGGCTACAGGTACCTTTCAAAGGCCCACGGGGACATAATGGGCATCTCACAGGCATCAGCATCCAGGGTACTACACCAGTTCCTGGATGCCATGTTCCACATGCCCATGAGCACATAAAGTTCCCCACATCTCAGGAGGTTGGCTAGCAATATCGCCGCTTCCACCGTGTGGCACAATACCGGAGGTCCTGGGTGCGATAGACTGTGCGCACATAGAAATCAAGTCACCACCTGGGGAGCAGGGTAGGCGCTACATAAACCGCAAGGGATACCCCTCCATCAATTGCCAGGTCGTGTGCAATGCACAGGGCATTATCATGGATGTGTGTGCTGGCAGCCCTGGAAGCTACCACGACTCCCATATCTGGCATGCCTCACAGCTGTATCAGGTATTTGCCAGTGGGGACATCACACAAGGTCACCTTGTGGGGGATGCTGGCTACGCACTGGAGCCGTGGTTGATGACACCCATCAGAAATGCACACACACACATGCAAGAACGCCATAATGAGGCACTCGCACAAGCGAGAATAATCATAGGCGTGTGTTGGGATCTTGAAATCACGGTTCCGGTGCTTGGATACATCCGGTGGAGCCTTGCAGTACTCTCCAGGCACAAGTGCCCACATATTCATAGTATGTTGTATGCTACACAATATGATTCTGCGGAAACAGCTGCTGCAGGGACATAATGCGGAGGGCCACCAAGCCCGCCACAACTGCCAGGGCAAGCACAGGCACAGGGCGTGCGGCGCCACGGACACACTGAGCCAGCCCCAGTAGGTAGACAGAGGCGTACCCAATATGCCTACGCCCTGGCAAAGAGGAGCATAGCACATACTTTGACAGTGTAGGCCCCATGGACTGACACGCCCTGACCTGCACACACAGTAAAATGGGGGGCACACAAGCATGTGCGCGCGTAGCGTGTGGCGTATGTGGGGACGTATGTGTGACTCGAACAAAGGCACCGGCCAAACACTGCACACCCAATAGTCAGCAGAGCATGGGCGCCAACACCTCAACGCCGCGCCGGTTCAACAGCACACGGCGTAGCCATATGCTGCCACTATCGCCGCAAGTCGACCACACATGTACGCATTTGCATACACAGATCACGGAAATACATATCAGTACACATGTAGAAATATATGCGCATACACAGATAGAAAGGACAACAGGGTAATATGGAACACAGGGATGCAAGGTCACAGATAAGTAAGAGGCGAAATCACCACATATTAAACATAGTGACCGACAACCCGATCATCCTGGAGGGTGGGCAGGGCAGGTAACGCCAGCCATGGAAATGTTAACCTGCAGCAATACATATCCAGCGTGTCGGGATGGTCACCGGTCCACGGTACAGTAGCGGGATATGTGTAGGGTCACCACCTGTCCCACGTTGTGAGGACAGTCCACCTTTGGGCAGTTGTGTCCTGCAAAAACAATGACAAAATGGCAAATGTCCTGAGATTGTAGGACAAAACCATTTCCCATAATTACTTTATTAGTTGCAGAAAACAGTTATTTTGTAGAAGAAACATCTAAATATGATAATAAACAGAATAAGCAACTGTAATGCTACAGCTTTGTATTCCGTCAAAAAGTGAATCGCTGTCCTCTGTACTGGCCGTGGGTATGTGTTGGCATGCAAAACCTGGCGTACCTACTAAAATGTCCCACCTTGGCCATTTGAAAGGTGGCAACCCTACATATGTGCGTGTCATATCCATAGGACATGAGTGCGGAGATACACGCCGCCACCGGCGTCTGACCAACGTAGGTATTGTGTCCAACCGTCGGTGCGGCGGAAAGCATACCAGTGAAGTGTCACGACATTATGAGGAGCGTACCTCATCTGGGGTGTAAAACAGTGCATGTTCCTCGCAGTTCCTCCAAGTTCCACATTGAAAATGTCTCTCAAACAACCATTGTTAGGAATGTATATAAATGACATCCTGGTAAATAGAATGTACTCATAGTAAGTTAGTAAAGGTTCTTCACTGTAAGTAAATCAGCATATCATAATCAACCTATGACCTACTTAGCTGAAGTTGTCACTATGCCATTACTATGTGTTCCACATTATGCCCATGTGTTTCACATTACTACTGTGTGTGTTCCCCACTCCGGAAATAGAAGGTTGACAGCCATGGCGGCAATATGTGTATGTGTGAGGTGAGGTTGTCGTGTGTTCCGCTGTGTGTGTGTAATGTGTGTGCCAGTGTAAACTGTGTATGAAGGTGACATGTCACAGCGGAGTGTAATAACAGGCGTAGGCATACAGTACAGGAACCATAGGCGTATGTACAGCAGTACCCACAAAGTAGTACCGACATCTCCTCAGTGGCTATGCACGTGGCGACGTAAAATGATGCAAAGCGCAAATGTCCCAAAGTGTACCACAGGGCCATAGCAAACAGAAGATGCAAAGAGCGCATGTACAGACCACGACCGTAGGTATGGCGGCCATAACGTACACTCCACACGGTCCGTCGGCAGCGTTACACAGCATCAGGCATGTGCGGCGAAAATACGAATGTGCCATCCGGCACCGATCGTGAACAGTCACGGTCCGGTAAATACCGCGGTGTGTTCCACGACCGTGGCGTAAGCAAGCGGCACCACGAATAGGAGGCTACCGGTAGCATACAGTCCGCCCCAAGTATAGGACCACAATCACCGTAACTATCAGCGACAAAATGCCAATGGATGGTAGAGCGCGGACGAACATCCGCAGATATATAACCGATGTGAAGGAGGAATCGTGCAGGAAGCACACATGCAGGCGATACCGACAGCAGGCGACATCAACAAAACAAACATTCCCGGAACAACACACAGGTAACCCGCAGCTCCCCAAGCACGGATGGAGCACACACACAAGCATATCTGGTATGTATAAATGCAAGACTCACACACCGTAGCCGTCACCCACATCCGCAGATATACCCCATTGCACATATCAAAGGGATAACAGCTAAAACAGTAGCAAACACATACAGGCAGTGAATGACAGCGGCATACCCACAACAAGCTCCTGGGAAACACTAGCAGCGGCTCATGCATCCATGCATTCGCTATGTACAGGAAAATAACAGCCATGTAACACATTTGAATGCACAGCGCCATCGACAGGCGCCGCCAGGACACGGGGACCCACATGTCGAACACAATACCATACCCAACACACACAATCCACGGCTAACACCACAGCGAAATGTACCCGACAACACACATAGCGGATGCAGTCACACAAACATGATACAATACATACCATCCTCACGAAGGTATTGCAAATAACCAACGGCCACACGAGGAAAGAACCATGGCCTAGTGCCGGTAGCGTATGAGCGAAAGGAAAGGGGATCACCGCTGATAAGCGCATAAGTACACACCGAGGAACAGCTATTGGCCTGATTAACCCACATGCATCAGGCGGCGAATATAAGGAAGACCCCTGGATATTCAAACCGTATGTTCATACGAGCGCAGACAAAGTAGACAAAGAGAAAAAGGGAATAGAGGCGAAATCAAAACAAAAGGCGGAAAGGTATGTCGAACCCACGACATGTACTGGTGTGTAGCATACGATCGTATGGCGAATCTGTACAGTATGTGAGCGGTGTGTGTAGGTAAAGATACCTGTCCATCAGGCAGAGAGGCGAAGGTTGGATATGTAATGCTAAAGCGCGCAGCATACCAACAACTGTGGACAGCGTGTGCACAGCAGTGGGACAACATGTAAACACCGCGATAACCCCAGGGCGGCTTGCCACCCTTTCAAAAGGCCAAAGTGGGAAATCGTCGGGACACACTTCAGATGTTACAGGTGGACACATACCCATGGTCAGTACAAAGGTTAGAACTCTACTCTTTTGCATAATGAAATGTGTAGTCTTGTAGCAGTTCAGTTGCTTATTGTGTGTCTTGTAACAGTTAGGAATGTACATACATAAATAAGTATGTTATGCAACTCTTACATAAGAATGGGATATAGTGATGTCCCACAATCTCAGGACATTTGCCATTTGTGATACATTTGTCAGGACACAACTGCCCAAGGAGGGACTGTCCCTTGCAAAGAGGCACAGGTGGTAACCCTACCCCAGGTCTGCCATAGGGGTTGCAAACACAGAACAATGCCACCACCCACGCCGATGTTGGCAGTGGATATCCAACACTGAAGTGCCACAGCAGGGGATAGGACATTTATGTATAGTGTCACAGCACACATGTGCATGGGCATATACCGTCGATGTCATACGGAATGTGCGCCGGCGTGCACCTATCACGCAGTAGGCGACTATGTCAATTATGTGTAATGCAAAGCTGGCATGATGGATATGTTCACAAATCATAGACAGTATCACAGGCACAGCATGCATGATGGGCGATGGGCTAATGTTATATACATACACAAGATATGTATGGCCTGCACATATGGGACAATGTAGTAGCAGAATAGGTACCGAAATGGAGGTAACAGCAAGTGACCATGTCCAAGCGTTCCATAGCAGGTGCAATGTGTGCCACAATGATGTCCAGCAGGGCCGTGTGTAAACACATGTGCAATGTACACAGTACTGACACCCCCATGGTAGTGTCCACTGAGCGGCAGAACTGGATGTCAACTGTCATGTCTATACAATCGTCCGCTGTGGTGGTACCATGGGTGTGTGTCACCCACCAGCAAGGCAGCTATCACACGACTAGTGACACAGTGTGCCCCTGTGGGATGTGCACAGGACCTATGTCCCACAGCATGGTGTGTGTCCAGTCTGTGGATGTCACACAGGCGCCGGGCTGAGCAATGTGGCATGTGTGCACACATGCAGGACTGCTACTCCCCTGCCCACAGCAAGCGCCATGTAGGAGTACTACATGCATCAGTACTGTGGAGAACATGGCCCATGGCAGAGTACATTACACCCCTGTGTTAGTGGCATGCAGGTGAGCACAGATGTGTTACATGACTGTCATTTGCATATGTCAACTGTCTGAGCTGGGTAGAGAGCACAGCATGACTATACTGAGACATGTAACGTTGTATCCATTGTGTAAGGTACACCACACATGTGTCATTGTAACACGGCCTGCGTGTACATGTGTGTATGGCACAGGTACAAGGGCACCCAAGGTATCAGCTAGACATACGGTCCAGAAATGTGTAGTCCTGCACATGTGTACCCACGCTATGGTGTAATATGGCAACCACAGCACCATGTGGGCCATGTGTGTGTACATCAACCATGTACAACGTGATATGCCTGTATAGGGACAGTATCCATGTGATACACACCGCATGACTGTCAGTATGCAAAGGTGATGTGTATGCACTATGTGTGATGTAACTG
This sequence comes from Protopterus annectens, assembly GCF_019279795.1. NCBI lineage: Eukaryota > Metazoa > Chordata > Ceratodontiformes > Protopteridae > Protopterus > Protopterus annectens. Next base: position 759,253,264 of record NC_056736.1, read on the forward strand.
ATGCAATGATATCTACATGATATATCTGCCACACTGACACCTGTATGGGTGTCAGCAACATAAACAAGATGAGCTAGAATGCTGGCAGTTATATAGAAGTGGTACATGTAGGCATGTACAGTACTGTGTGACAGCAGGTAGTGTGCGTATGCAAATACTGAGCATGAGGGGCCACATGTCTGAGGGCGTGCAATGCCACCGTCCCTGAAATGTTGTACTCAGCAAGATAAGCCTGCACCACTGTGTGAACTGTACAGAAGGCACATGGCGTAACATGCCGATACATAGAGTACGATGTGATGCTGGATGTGTACACTGTCAATAGCATAAAGTGGAATGGTGCTGAAGGGCAAAGGCGGATCATGTCTGATGTGATACCCTCTGTACCACCCCAACCACCCATGCAATAATATGACAGGTGGCCAGCATGGGATGTGGTGTGCTGTGGCGCACAGAAGCCCAACAAGGGTGCCAGGAAAGGCATGCAGGTAGTCATTGAGTGTGTGAAGCATGTATGTCAAGATGTGGCCCAGTGCCATACTGAATGGCCCAGTCATGGGTGTAGAGATGCAGCCCCATACGTGCAATGCAGTACCATCCATGTGTAGTGTGATAGATGTGGTAGTGTGGTGGTCAGGGTGCACAGCGTACATGAATGGGCTAGCAGTCACTGGCGTGTGCTGCTGCAGAGACATGTAACAGCCAGGTTGGCGGGATACAACAACTACGGCGGTTGGAGGTGACATTGGGACTGTGTTCCCAGACATAACATGTGCATGACAGTACTATGTATGTGTCCACAGGGTTAATACAATGTCCAGCCAAGTTGGAACCCTGTAGTGAGTGAGAGTGTGTATTGTTGGTAGGTACCCCATTGGCAGGCAGGATGCCAGCAACATCTGTGTCGTCAATGCCTGCATGACCGTGGTATGCTGCATTGAATGTGGATGTAGTCAAACAGCAGAGACATACCACCACACTGCGTGAGGGCCCACACTGCAATGTCTGGCAGTCATGTGTAGGTAGCTAGCTGTGGGGTATGTCATGCACCAGCAGGACACACCATGACTGTCAAGTGACACACAACACACAGGTGAACAAAACTACCGTGCAACAGCCTGCACATGTGCCCATACAGCACGTGTGCATGGAACAGGAATACCACTGTGGCGTCTGTGAAAATGCCAGCACCACCATGTCTCAGTGTGGAATAGCATGGTCCCTACCAGTGTGTAAATGTAGCAGAAGTGCACTGTGATCACTGTTGGCATAGGCACATAGACTGTCCATCGGACGGGGTGCCATGCCCTCAACTACCTCTGTCAGTGGATGTCAGTAATACCGGCTGTAGTGTGTATGTACCATGCATGCTGCTATGGTTGTGTGCTTAGGGTGTGGCTAGCAGGGATGGTAAGCATGGATGTTCAGCAAACAGAGGGGAGGTGTGTAGGCCTAGCATACAGACACATGGAGGTTTGGTGCATGCTGAGGGTAGTGCAGGTATGGTATGTGTCGTGTAATGTGTCACCCAGCTATCGTACTGCATGGCCAAGCATGTGTGGAGTGCGTGGGAGTCCATACTAGGGAAGGTCGTGTTGCTGGCAATACATAGCAGTAGCAACTGTCCCAGGTGCAATGTACAGCATGCCAACCCGACTGGCATGTAACCTGTGGTGTACAGTGTCTGCACTGTCGCGTGTCACAATGTGTGTAGTGGCCACAAACATGGGTATCTGAACATGGACTACCTATGATGCAATGTGTCATGGGAAAATACAGTATGTGTGTAAATCACGGTGTGGTGTGGGAACCACCCACCTGTGTGTGTTGCAGCTCAGGTATGTGACTGGGAGGTATGATCTGTGTACAATCTGGACTGGCAGGTGTGCCGTGTAGGGCATGGAGGCAGGTCCCAGGCACCGTAGATAAATGACATGTGTGCTGTACTGTGTGTGCAGTGCTACTGTACAGCACAGTGGAGGGTGTAAGCATTGTCACACATCACTGCATGCTGTGCCTACCTGTGACAGCCCTGCCAGAGGCAGACATGTGACACCGCTGCACAGGCAGCATAGCATGAGAAGATGTACATGTGGGCTGCACACCTTAGCCAGATGTCCACCGTCATGTGTGCCACGGTAGTGTGGTTCAACACGACTATCAGACTGGACAAACAGCACATGCCTGCATAACAACAGTATGACCATAGTCAACAGTCCCAGTGACAGAGTAGGCCAATGTAGACTATCCCTGCATGCAGACCAGTGGCTACTGGACACCTGGCTAGACACACACCTGGACGGTTAATTCACCATTGAGCCATCACATGTCCACGTCCATGTGGGCGTACAATGTCATCACAGGGTGGTCACAATAGCAGGTGGCAAGGCAGACACGGTGTACCAGGTGATGTGTCATGTGTGCATATGTTGAGTAGCACAGCCGTTCACATGTCTGCAACATACTGGTGCACGATGTATACTGTTACATGATGAATGGAACTGCACTGTCACCCACTACAGGGCCAGCTGGCACAGGTGTGGTGTGACTGGTGTAACCATGTTTGCACAGGATACACACTGCTGTTGTAGGCAGCCATGCTGGTGGCCACCAGTGATATATGCAGTGGTCATACAAACATACCGTACACAGTGTTCAGGCAGGAATGTCAATTGTCGTGGCCGATGTGCTGCTATGTGAATGTGGGTGTTTGTTGTGAATGTCACACATCCAGAAGACACCATCTGGTGCAGTCATGGTTGTCAACATGGTACACACATCCACAGCAGTCAGAACCCAGTCCCGACAATGTGTGTCAGTCACCCTTGTACCGTGTGACATATGTGCACATGGCGGAACACCTACCACTGTCATCTAAGCTGGCTACATGATGGCTGGAATGTGCTGTAGAAATGTACAATGCTGGTAGCCCAATGAAGTACCTGGAATCAGACACAGTACACTATGTCAGCCATGTAAACCATGCACAACAATGACTGCCCAACAGACACAAACAATGCATTGACACATGGAACATGTGCTCATGACAACCCCACTGAGGTATGTTGCACATATAGATGTACAATTGTCATCTATGGCCATAGCATGGATGCAGACACACATACTCCACAGGTAGTACCATGTGATGTAGGTAGGGGGCATTGCTTGTGTATATGTCACAGTAGATGTACACAGACATGTCCTGCATAGCCGTCATGTAGGGGTAGCTGTGGTATGTCACTACTGGACATGCCCATACAGAGTACCATGGCCGCAGGAGATGTGTTAGGTGTGTACCACATGTGACATGCTGACAACAATCTGCGATGTGTATGGCTGCTGGTGTACCTGTGTGACAATGTCTGTGATGGGTGCAAAGGCACATAGTATCGTATTGTATGCACACAAGCCCCACATAGCTGCATAGCCTGAACATACAGTACAAGGAGTGTGTGGGATGATAGCAACCCACAGGTGGAGATGGGTATGGACGGCCCACAACCACATGTGTGTGTACGGTGTTCACGTCCACGACACATGAGCATCTGAGAGGCAAGCGTCACAGTTGTACAGGGTCGCATGTACATATGTTCCGCAACATCCCTGTATGTCCCACCACTGGCCTGTGGACCGATGGACAACAAGCAAATGTGCAGGTATGAGATGTGCACAGCACATCACAGATGCCTACCGTAGAACAGGCCTACCATGTAGACATGTGCACAGTAGGTCTGCGCCACCTGCAGTCAAACACGTTGGGTGCCAAACCACACCAATAGTCCGGCCAATGACACAGATGGGCGTGCATGCCTCTGTGTATGTATGTCTGTGAATGGCTCCGGCATAGCAATATAGCCGTGTCACCATTGTGAACAACAATATGAATGGGTCGTATGTGTGACGAGTGCGTCATATGTGTATGGTCAGATCGGCGATACCATCAGTGGGCCTGCTATGTGAACATCCATGTCCCCATACATGGATACCTCTGCTGAGGCCAACACCACATTCACACAGGGAGGGATGGCGGTGTGTAGTGCAGCAGCAGACATGTGGGTGGCAGCGGGCAATGTATGTACACATATGTGTTACCCACATCAGTTCAGGCAGATATCCATGTGCATGGGATAGCGGTGTGTGTACACATACAGCACTGTGTCGATCAACATCCCAGCACATAGCACCTGCCAGGGCTACAGTGTATGCATGGATGTGTGATACCTGCATGCACCACACACACCCTCAACAAGCAGCGTACAGCATACCTCGCTGGAGGACAGTGTCCACACCATGGTGATAAACATGTGGAATGTCCATTTCACACAGCTATGACAAAAGCAATGGACAGCCACCCTGCCAATACCGTCAGCCCCTGAGTGGGTCACACCCATTGCCATGTATGTGGCATACCCTGCCATATCATGCAGAGATGACCAGCAAGGCTGCATGAGCTATCACAGTCCCACATGGTGCAATGGACAAAAGGCACTCTCACTATCAACCATACACAGTAGTAATGTGGTGGCGATGCACCCTGTCATGTTACAGGTGCTGTGTGATGCTCTGCACAATGTGTGCGTGTACATGCTATGCATGGCCTTTCCTGCCAATGTGTCATGGTTACACATTGCTCCATGTCTATCACATCGTAACACAGGTGAGCTGGGGCAAGTTGTCCAGCACCGGTACAGTGCTGTGTGGAAGTACATGGCACAACACATGCATGTGCAGGTGTCCATGTGTATGTGTACAGTGCCGCTGCTGACGTTCACAATGGACACAGTCGTGATGTGTACTGACATATACACAGTGTACAGGTGAACAGTAGCACAGTCGTCACATGGGGACATATGCCAACTGATATGGACATAGGTGCAGCCAGGTACACATGTCCATGGCAGGCTAACATCTACATGGTGCGTGCACAGTGTGATGGGGTGGCACACAGATATGATGTGACACCCAGTGCTCAATGGTGTGAAGCCACAACATCGGCTGTGTCACCGCCACGATGCCCTTCACAGATCACTGTGCAGATGTCGTACATGTCATAGCAATGCATTTCCAACAGTATGCCAGCACAGCAGTGTGAATGTGACCTGCCACCATCATTATGTCTTCCAGATAATGCCACGTTCCGGCTTCCACCATTTAGCCGACAGGAGGAGGAGGTCAGCATAGCATGCCTGCAGAGTAACTCCACGGCCCTGTCCAGCCATGTGCCACAGCAGGCACAAGAGGGGCAGGAGATGTGGGAGGAGTTGTGCAGGAGGGTGAACAGCGTGGGCGGAACCAACCGCAGCTACCAACAAATCCGCAGGCACTGCACAGACCTGATCCGGCATGCAAGACAGCGTGCGCTGCAATCGCCAGGCAACAGCGTGGGACAGGTGGTGGGCCACCAACACAGCCCCACTCACAGCTACGGAGGAGCTCCTGGCCAGTCTGGGGACACCCGCGGAACAACACGCAGAACCACTTGCGTCCATCGTGGAGGTGGGTGTCTCCCGAGCTATGAGCCTGGAGCTGCATGGTAAGTCAGTGTTGCATGTTTGTATGATAGGCGGCGTGGGTGTGGGTGTCATAGTACAACACATGATATAGCAATACATGCCAGGTATATGGCCACACAAGATGCAAACCATTGTATGCTATGTTGTGTTAGCAGACATGTGCATAGCACATGCAACCACACACATGCATGATGTGTCATGCACAGTGCTGACCGTGGAGATAGTAATGGCTAATGTGTATACCTTTGTGTAATGCCTTTACAGGTACGTCTGGCGTGTCGCAAGGCCAAGGGTCTGTTGCAGGTAAGTCTGTTGCCAGTCAATCGCATGTTCTGCTGTATTGATATTCCCCATGTGTCTAGGCATGACATGCTCACCTGTGTGTGCCCCGTCACGGTATACAGCTCGCACCACCGACATACACACCACCCATGTACAGTAGATACACCCGTTACCGTGAGTGGTATGACACCACACAACCAATTGGTGTGTTACGTGCATTCAGCTATGCATACAATGGTGTAGGTGTTACACAATGGCTGCATGTGTAGTATGCATTGGTATGCCAGTGCAGTATGGACACAGTACCACAGAGTGAGCTGTGATCTGGCCAGAGCACAGGTGTTACCAATGTGACCCATGCCCTGCATCGGGTGCTGCGTTGTGACATGGCGCATGCCATGTCCCATGCTGCGTGGATGTCTGGCTGCAGCATTGTCACACCATGATATGACCTATGCACAACATAGCAGACATACACACTGTCAGCATATCCGTAGAGAATGTGACCGTCACACTAGTATGGGTGTATGTCACATGGGCCACCACAGGGCCGTGTGCACAATGTCTACCACACACAATTGTCAATGAGTCAGACAGACAAGGCCATGGTTGATACCTACAGGCATGTTGCCACACAGCACATCCACAGTGGGTACTCACCATTGCACCCTGTACACACATAGTGGGTTCATCAATGTAGTGGACCCCTGGACATCTGATGTAGTACACCAGTGACATGACATTCCTCTCCACAGCTACTACAGGTGCCTCCAATGTCCACCATATATGTGCTGCTGAGCAGCTGAACTGGCTTACAGACATGGCAATGTAATGCGTCCAGGTCACGCATCGCACAGACACATAGCTGTGTCCTGCTACTGTGCAGTGGCACAGAGCCCGCACCACACACCGTACAGCTATGCACACAGCTCACAGCAAACGTACCTACACAGACATCACTGTTACACATACATTGTATCTGTACACTGTACACATAACACTGCACCATGACAGCCATCATGATGTGGTGCATGCGGTGGGACACCATCTTCACACGTCCACATGATACCGCACATGTTTGCGGTGTACATTACATACTGTTGGCAGCCATGTGTACTCCCAACTTGCCCGGCCACACGGTGTATCACGCTGATGCATGCAAACTACCATGAATGTGTGTACTGCATGCCTACTAAATGACACCTGCCTGTTGTACTGTCCCCACCAGGGCAGTGTACATACTGCCACTATGAATGTCTGGTCTGCATTCACTGGTCTGTGTTGTGTGAATGCTGCATGCCACCTGCATAATCACATGCATGCTGTGTGTGTGTGTGTGTGTGTGTGTGTGTGTGTGTGTGTGTGTGTGTGTGTGTGTGTGTGTGTGTGTGTGTGTGTGTGTGTGTGTGTGTGTGTGTGTGTGTCTGTATTGTAACCGATGGTATGTCTTTGTATTGACAGGTGCTGTAGGTGCGTTCCCCTCCTGCGGTCAATCTGATGCTAGTGTCCCCACAGATACTAGTGGTGATGAGCATGTGCATGAGGCACAGGCAGGGTCGTCACAGGCAGAGACTGTGCCACTGGAGAACATCACACATCGTCCCTTTCATCCCTGCACACGGTTCAGATGCCGACACATACCCCAACACCGTTGCCCATAGATGACGGTCAGTCAGCGTCTGTTGTCCCGAGCAGGAATGTGTGGTGGCTGCAGAAGGTGTGGGGACACACGATGTTGCCAGTGTAAGGACTGGTGCAGTGCCACGCAGGCATGTGGCAGGTGCTGCCCGTGGGGAGCACCGCTAGACATACACCTGCCGTCCAGGGTGCAGCAGCTGGTATAACCAGGCGCATGTTCCAGACTGTAATGGCGGGCGCAGGCACGTGCCGAGCAGCAGAACCAGGAGGGGCAGAGGCTGCAGAGGTCCGCAATCCGTACCCTAAATGACAGCATCCAGGCATTGGCGAATGCACAACAGCATCTTGCCGATGTTCTGGATAGGAGATTGGCGATATGGCTGGTCTCATCGACCGAGGCTTGGCCATCCTTGGCGTCGCAGTCCGTTGCAGGAACACCAGGTAGGGGTGAGGCATAGGGCGCGTGGGCGTGTGCCAGCAACACCACCTGCTGCAGGTCAGCGTGTGCGTGCCACCTCCCATGCCCACACAGACAGTGATGGTAGCAGTAGCACTGCAGCTGCTACCACACCATCCACACCAGGACAGAGCAGGCCGCGTGGGCGTGGCCCTGGGCGGCCGTCGTGGAGCGCGTTTCCAGCGGACATGTGACATCGGAGAGTGGACAGTCTGTACCTCCACCCGGTCGTGCCCGTGCGACCCCAGGCAGGCGGGTCGCCGCGCCCGGCAGACACAGTGAGCCGTAACACCTGCACTGTACAGTCAGGGGCTGCCAAGCATACCCGTGTAGGCATCACAGATGACTGAACTGTGTACACACACACCCACACACAGCAGACACAACTGTAGGGCTCCACCACACCCACATGCAATCTACATAGTCATGCCCACTCAATGCACTGGCCCTTACACACACACATGATGTCATCCATTGGTACAGCCCATGCCTGTGGCACTATATCACCCTGTGCAAATGATTAAGTCTCTGCCGCATAACTGTGAGCCACACCATCAATGCGGTTAAGCTGACATATTATGATGCACAGGGTGGACACGATAGTGAGAGGTGTATGTGATACCTGTGTCCGCATAATGCGTGCTGTGTATGTTGTGGTGTGTGTGTATGGCTGGTGACAGGTGTGTATGTGATGTGTGTTGTGCACGGACATCATGCAGCAGACATACCATGCAGGACAGGTGCAGCATTCATTGATATGTGTACACAGTATGTGTGGTGGTTACATGTGTAGCACCATGTCGGTGCAGTTAACCCGTATGATACTGATGGTGTACTTGCGTGCCTACTGGGAGCACTGTAATTAGTTCCCCACGTGTAGTCGTGGTGTACCCACAGGCATGTCTGGCAAAATCAGCATAGCACAGTTACCCACATCTGGCATGGACTCCTACATAGGTACATAGGCACACATGAGCGTGACAGGATATGTGCCCTCGACATGTGTGGACCTAGCATGACTGTGTGTGGCATCTAACACCCCTCAGGATGGGGATGCCATATCCATCAGTCCCCAGTCCCTGGTCTAGCAGTGACACACAGAGGTTGACTGGCGCATAACTATAGTCACACATCCACCGTCAGTAGCAGTCCTGGACAAAGGCAGTCAGGGCCTTTCCTTCACATGGCCTGGCACCCCTCCCGTGTTGTAGTGTGTGTCTGGCCGTTACCCTGTTCCCCCAGCACGTCCCACTCATCTTTGGGTTGAGGTGTCTGACAGTCGCTTCTGTGCCCGTGTTCGCATGGGGCCTGGGAGGTGGAATGTGCCCATGTCACCCAGGTCAGACATGGCCGTGTATGTCGGGCACAGATCACCACGGAGCAGCTGTGCTGTGCAGATCCACAGCCAGTGTCCCCTTGGCCGTGCACCTTGTGACACATGTCCTAGCACCGTCATCCCGTCTTGTGGAGCGTTTGCGGTCCTTCCGAGTGCTGCAGGCGTCAGGTTAGCTACAGGCCACATGTGCCATTATGCGCAGTCATTGCACTGGTGTGTGATGTGTACAGGGGTACAATGAACACCCCTGATGTGGTTGCCATTCCATCCAGACCAGGAGGCCACAATGGAATGTCTTCACACCCACATTGCCATTGTGTGTGTTGACAGAGGTTGCCAACAGGTGTGGTAGCCATTACCTGAACATGTCCACCATCTTTAATGGCGTACCACCTACATGTGACATTGGGACGAACATGTTCTTCACACTGGGTAGGGCTGCACCTTCTCTGGCATTTGGTAGCAGGCCATGGCTCTGGCACCAGTCAGCCATGTCTATGACGTCCTATGTGGTTGGTAGTGTAGCATGGGGTGCTGCCTATGTCGGCCCGTGCGTAGTCATCTGCATACCTTGTCTGCTACAATCCCCTATGATTGCATGCACATTGGAAGGTCGGATGCCATATGGCAGGGTGCACAGGAGTGAGCCCTGTGGGCCTCCACTGGGTCCAGATATGAGTGTGACAAAGCACCTTCAGCACCAACCCTGTGTGGTGTGACCTCCAACCTGTGTGAGAAGCATCGGGTGACATATGTCCCCACATGTATGCTGGCGAGCCTTTACATGGGTCCCATGTGTAGTGTGCTCTGATCGCTCCCACCAGGTCATGGTACTGTGTGCAAACCCACATATCCCCATCAATGGCCTTGGTGAACACTCCAGACTGGACGAGCAGGTTCGGGAGGCAGGATCCGCCCTTGACTATGTAGTTGTGGGTATGTTGGGGACTTGGCTGTACAGCGCTATCTGTAACCATGACCACCTGTATGGACCTCCACACAGCTTTGCAGACAACACTTGTCAAGCGTATAGGGTGTGGCTGTTGACAGTCCATAGGAGCACTACCCTGGCATAGTGGGACCACAGATGCCATATGGCATCCATTGGGGACATAGCCCATAGTAAGGCTAACATGACACAGTGGCGCATGTGTGGGCCGAGGGCCTCAAAGAGGATGGGTAGCACACAGCCAGGAAACCATCGGTGCCCATTGCTGGCGTGTCAAGCGCCATAGAGATATGGGATCACCCCAGGCCATATGATATGTTTGGGAGGATAAACTCTGGTGGGATGGATATGTTCCCTGTTGGGGGATGTATGCATGGAACATGTCCTGTGGTATGCAGACAATGTCTGTGGGTGCAGTGACTGTTGTACCATTCTGGACCATTTCCAGGCAGGTCTGTGTGCCCCAACCATGTCCTTACCACAGTTAGGGAAGGCCCTGTGGTTGTCTCATGTGCCCTCTGCAGTACCACTCCCACGGCGGACCTGGATGTTGGTATGTGGGGCCGTATGGTGGCGCCGGTATGAATGGGTGATGGTTTCCCTGGTACTGTCATTGCCCTGCCATGTAGTAGCTCAACTGTTGATGTACAGGTAGTCAGTGGCTGCGGTCCTCCACCCCATGTGCCTACCTGTGGTGGACAAGGTCCTGATGTCATCATGTTTGCCTGTTGCAGGCATGCATGTGGAGTGGTCGGGAAGGCATTCGGTGGCGTTTTCGGTCTGGCCTCTGTTCAACATTGGCATGGAGGACATGTAGGGTACCACACGGTCATATGATGTGTGTGGTTTTCTGTGGAGAGGTCATCACTGAGGTCCCCATGCTGGTGTTGGTTACAGTGAGTGGATGACCAGTGGATCCACTATACGGTCTTGCATCACCATTGAGGGCTGTACATCCTGTGTGGGGCATATCCTCACCATGCGTGATGGGCAGAACTGTCAGACATCCCCCCCCCTGGTATGTATGGTGCATGGCTGTTTAACAGTGGCCAGGTGTGTGAACACCTGGGACTGCTGGCGTACTGTGTTGTGCCATGGGTAATGTTCCCAGGCTATGTATGGGTGGTTCATGTCACCCAAGCGGTGCTGTTGTGAGAGCATGCCCACTCACCAGTGTCCTCAGGACATCTGTGAAGGTATCCTGTGTTTGTGAGGGTTGTCTGTAGCATGCAACAAACTGTAGGCCAGTCCTACACATGGTTAGTGCACCTACATATTCCCGCAGCAACAACAACGTCTGTGGCATGACCGGGTTACTGTTGTGTGGCGGACACACAGGATGGTCCGCATTCCGCCACCCATGCCGTCGCACCATGTGTATGCATGTCTGATCTGTGCCGACTCTAAGTGTCTGAGCATGCCCAGTAGGCAGCTGTGTAGATAGACACACAGCACAGTGCACACCGCAGCCGTCTGCAGTAATACCCCGGGTGCATGCCTCTATCCCCTACGCAACGGCCACGTCTGTGGCATGGCCAGGTTTCTGTTGTGTGGCTGGACACACACGGCGGTCCACATTACGCCACCCATGCCGTCGCAACATGTGTATGCATGTCTGCCCTGTGCCGAGTCTAAGTGTCTGAGCATGCCCAGTATGCAGTGATGTACTGATCAGTAGTTACTTGTTATTCTCGACTGCAGCACTAGCGTGTTAGTGTACGGCGACCTTGGGATGGTAACAGACTGCGTGACTGCGCACTCTGTCCGAACACCGGCGGGCGCATTGCCTTTGCAAATGATACCACTCACGTAGGGTATGCCTCCTGACAGCGCTCTGCTCAGTAAACTTCGGTGGCAGCGTTCTGTAAATGCTTCATACTGTAGTGTGTTCATGTAGATAGGCGTAGGTTCGTCCCCCGTCCTTTCCGTGTGTGTGTGTGTGTGTGTGTGTGTGTGTGTGTGTGTGTGTGTGTGTGTGTGTGTGTGTTTCCATCTGCCTCTGCGACTGATTATGCTTTTAGACGCTCCGCAACACATGCCTTGGCTATTGCCAACTATTGTCTTGCGGGTGCCGTCAGCAGCCTACAAGTATGCCTGTGACAGCGCTCTGTTTAGCAAACTCGGTGGCAGCGTTCTGTAAATGCTTCATACAGTAGTGTGTTCATGTAGATAGTCGTAGGTTCGTCCCCCGTCCCTTCCGTGTGCGTGTGTGTGTGTGTGTTTCCAGCTGCCTCTGCGACTGATTATGCTTTTAGACGCTCCGCAACACATGCCTTGGCTATTGCCAACTATTGTCTTCGCGGCTGGCGTCAGCAGCCTACAAGTATGCCTGTGACAGCGCTCTGTTTAGCAAACTTCGGTGGCAGCGTTCTGTAAATGCTTCATACAGTAGTGTGTTCATGTAGATAGTCGTAGGTTCGTCCCCGTCCCTTCCGTGTGCGTGTGTGTGTGTGTGTGTTTCCAGCTGCCTCTGCGACTGATTATGCTTTTAGACGCTCCGCAACACATGCCTTGGCTATTGCCAACTATTGTCTTCGGGTGGCGTCAGCAGCCTACAAGTATGCCTGTGACAGCGCTCTGTTTAGCAAACTTCGGTGGCAGCGTTCTGTAAATGCTTCATACAGTACTGTGTTCATGTGGATAGTCGTAGGTTCGTTCCCTTCCGTTTCTGTGTGTGTGTGTGTGTTTCCAGCTGCGTCTGCGACTGATTATGCTTTTAGGCGCTCCGCAACACATGCCTTGCCTATTGCCACCTATTGTCTTGCGGCTGACGTCAGCAGCCTACAAGTATGCCTGTGACAGCGCTCTGTTTAGCAAACTTCGGTGGCAGCGTTCTGTAAATGCTTCATGCAGTAGTGTGTTCATGTAGATAGTCGTAGGTTCGTCCCCGTCCCTTCCGTGTGTGTGTGTGTGTGTGTTTCCAGCTGCCTCTGCGACTGATTATGCTTTTAGGCGCTCCGCAACACATGCCTTGGCTATTGCCAACTATTGTCTTCGGACTGGCGTCAGCAGCCTACAAGTATGCCTGTGACAGCGCTCTGTTTAGCAAACTTCGGTGGCGCGTTCTGTAAATGCTTCATACAGTAGTGTGTTCATGTAGATAGTCGTAGGTTCGTACCCCGTCCCTTCCGTGTGTGTGTGTGTGTGTGTGTTTCCAGCTGTCTCTGCGACTGATTATGCTTTTAGACGCTCCGCAACACATGCCTTGGCTATTGCCAACTATTGTCTTCTTGGTGGCGTCAGCAGCCTACAAGTATGCCTGTGACAGCGCTCTGTTTAGCAAACTTCGGTGGCAGCGTTCTGTAAATGCTTCATACAGTAGTGTGTTCATGTAGATAGTCGTAGGTTCGTACCCCGTCCCTTCCGTGTGTGTGTGTGTGTGTGTTTCCAGCTGTCTCTGCGACTGATTATGCTTTTAGACGCTCCGCAACACATGCCTTGGCTATTGCCAACTATTGTCTTCGGGTGATGTCAGCAGCCTACAAGTATGCCTGTGACAGCGCTCTGTTTAGCAAACTTCGGTAGCGTTCTGTAAATGCTTCATACAGTAGTGTGTTCATGTAGATAGTCGTAGGTTCGTCCCCCGTCCCTTCCGTGTGCGTGTGTGTGTGTGTTTCCAGCTGTCTCTGCGACTGATTATGCTTTTAGCCGCTCCGCAACACATGCCTTGGCTATTGCCAACTATTGTCTTGCTTGTTATGTCAGCGGCCTACAAGTATGCCTGTGACAGCGCTCTGTTTAGCAAACTTCGGTGGCAGCGTTCTGTAAATGCTTCATACAGTAGTGTGTTCATGTAGATAGTCGTAGGTTCGTCCCCCGTCCCTTCCGTGTGTGTGTGTGTTTCCAGCTGTCTCTGCGACTGATTATGCTTTTAGACGCTCCGCAACACATGCCTTGGCTATTGCCAACTATTGTCTTCGGGTGATGTCAGCAGCCTACAAGTATGCCTGTGACAGCGCTCTGTTTAGCAAACTTCGGTGGCGTTCTGTAAATGCTTCATACAGTAGTGTGTTCATGTAGATAGTCGTAGGTTCGTCCCCCGTCCCTTCCGTGTGTGTGTGTGTGTGTTTCCAGCTGCCCCTGCGACTGATTATGCTTTTAGGCGGCCATGACACATGCCTTGGCTATTTCAAATATTGTCTTGCGGGTGACGTCAGCAGCCTACATGTATGCCTTCGACAGCGCTCACGTCAGTTAACTCGGTAGCGCGTTGTGTAATTGATTCATACTGTACTGAGTTCATGTAAATAGGCGTAGGTTCATCTCCCGTCCCTTCCGTGTGTGTGTGTGTTTCCGTTGCTTTCGACCATACATCTGAATAAGCAAATTGTTACAGTGTTCACAATCAACAGTGTGATATTTAAAATCATGTTAGGACTCACATTGTTGTTTGTGAACATTCGTAGACATAGCATATTTCCTGCACCGTTGTGGAAACAACGAAAGCGTTGCATGTTTTCATGAACTGTTCAAATGTTCACGAAGACTTGTGTTGTGACGAACTACGCTGACTATTCTTGCTGCAGGTTTCGGTTTGTTTGTGTTGCATAGTACAATATCATGTGTCGTGTGTTCATAGTATGCTTTCTGTGATGTTGACATGTGTGTGTTTCGTTAGCAATGCGTCTCTGCTTTCTATGCTGTGGCTACATCCCCATTGCTCGCATAGAAAGTGACAAATGGAAGTGTAAGGGTGGACATTTAAAGCCTGGATACTTCCATGTTATGTGTAAGTCTCCAGGGGCCAGCGGGTGATAAGCGCATACATGTCTATGAAGTACCTTTGGATACCATATCACGACCTGTCGTGGGCGAAATGTTTATGTTGACTGTTCCATCTACCTATGTGTGACATTGTTTGGGGCCATAGGGTGCCAGCAAGTCTTCCCTGTTCATTGGGTGTTTGCCATGGTGTATTGACATCAATCCTATTAATTCACGAAGGATGTCTTTCTTTGGTGTCAGCGCCATAGTTTGACCATCCTATGTCATTCCCAGCAGGCGTGGAGATTGTGCCATTGGTATCTTTACACAGGTGACCCATCTGTTCCACTGTATGGGCGTGTGATCCCCATAGATGTGCTGGCACATGGTGTGTTGTGTATGCGGTATCTGCCCAGCGGTCTTTCTTTGAATGGGGTGTGTGTACTGTACACGTATCTGTATTCCCTGGGTTATGCCTTGCAACAGCTGTGGGATTCCCCAGGTTTGCAGCTATGGGTGCCATCTTGGCGTCGTTTGTCCATCCATGGGAACTGCCTACTGGACACTAGTATCGGGCTGTCAACATTTCACAGCTGCATTCTCCATTTCCGGTGGATGATCGGTATTAGTATTGCGGAGTAGCATATGCCATGGCCACGTCCGCTGCAGGCGGGCGATGAATCATCTGCCAATCCACACCGACACCCATATATGCATACCCACGATCCCATGTCTGCAACCGTCGACAGTACCCTTGCACACCCTTCATGTGTGCGGAAATGGGATGTGGACGTACGTGTATGGATGCAGCAGCCTGGGGAGTCCTATTCATATGTCCTGCATTTCATGGTCGGCTGTCATCACCCTTGAAGACACCTGTGGTGCACATATCTACCTGTGCCGTAGTCACGGCTGTCACCTCTTCGGTTCACACTATGTTGCTCACACTCACTTAAGGAGTAATATTTGGGTCCTGCAATGGACACCGATGTGCATATGTAAAGTTTAGGACATGTTGGACTGTGTCCATTCGGCCAGTGGGTTTGACTGCCGCCGTATGTTCCCCATTCCTGGACGTCTGTCCGCCTACCCATATTATGTAGTGCTCGTAACCCGTGTCCTTCCACAATTTACCCATAGGGTGTTACTGTAGTCCTGCAGGTTGGCAACAGCTTTACATAATCCTCACAGGTACCATTGTGAACTATCCGCCACTGAATTGTCAGTATAACACGGTACATGTAGAACCTATGTATTCATGACAGTATGTCGGTTATGTGTGTGAACTCCATATTTTAGCGATAGTATGGCCTTCCTAGTTGGTGTTGTTGGTGTGCCATTAATATGTGTTCCACAGGTCGCAGGTATGTTCCGCCCGAGTGGGCGGGTGATCCCCACATACTGGATAGCACCTTCGCTGCTGTATGCGCTGGGATTCGCATGGCAGGATGGATGTCTACGGGGTGTATGTACTGCTGTTTCCATCTTTATGTCCTGTGTCATGCCCTACTACGGCTGTGTGATTCCACCAGGCTTGCTATTATGGGTGCCATCTTGTCCGTGCGTTTGTCCATCCTTGGGAAATGCCTACTGGACACTGATGTAGGGCTGAACACATTTCACACATGCCTTTAGCATTACCCTATGGGTGCTTTGCATCCTTACTGGGGACTAAGGCACGTCCTGTACCCGCAGCCCTCCCAGGCGGGACAGCGGATTATCAGCCAAACAACACGAGACCCATTTTGCATACCCAGGATACCAGGGCTGCAACCCCCGATGCATGGCACATCCTTCATGTGTGCGAAACTGGGATATGGGCGCACATGTATGGACACGGCAGTCTGGGGACCTCTGTTCATATGTCCTGCATGTCATGGGCAGGTATCATCAACCTTAAACACGCTGGTGGTGCATATGTCTAAGCGGTGCCGTAGTCACGGTATGTACTCGGATTGGCTTTTTCTTGTGCATACTGGCAAACAAGTCAGAATTTTTGGAGTCCTACAATGGACACCGATGTGCATTTGTAAAGTGTAGAACGTGTTTGACTGTCCCCATCTGGCCAGTGGTATTGACTGCCGCTGTATGTTCCCCAGTCGTGGATGTCTGCTTGACTACCCATCGTTTGTATGACATGGCCTATCTATATCCACGTGCCAGTATGCGTAAATACAGCAAACCTTGCGTCCTGCCCATCTTCATAATCGACATTATGGAACATATATCGGCTGAAACAGACACTGTCAAATCGATAGACTCCACAGTGAAAGGATTCTGAGCTCTCTCAACCACTAACATGGGGCACCGTCGAGATGCGGATGTCATGACATAGCCGTCCTAATTCACTTCCTTCAGAGTCGGTTTAAAGCGAATTAATCAATAAACCTGCTCATAGTTAGGTGGACAGTGCTCCAAGTCTTGATTATAACGTGACATATACATATCAGTGTTGCATGCCTTACTTCATGGAAACAATAATACGGCAACAATGTGTTAATATATCTACAATATTGGTAAATACAATCAGTATCCGGACACATAGTTGATAATTGGTGAGAGTGCACCTTAGAATGTAGTGTGTTGATCAGGTTATTGTATATCGATGTGTATATTAGTAGCATTACGATAACAAAGCATGGAATCAATAGGTACTATTTAAGCATATATTTGACAATTATGAATGTAAGCGTGTGGAGGAGACATCCGTAACCTTCCCTGGTTCCACTGGATCACACACGCACCGTACACTTTCGCATGTCCGGATTGTGGGTTCTGCGCGCAGCGCACATGCATATCCGTATTCCGTTTATATATGTTTACAGTGTCTGTGTGGTTACGTGTTTTGCGTTACTTGTGACTATTCGGTAACATATGTCTGATCCGGTTGGCGGGCGTGTGCAGAAAGCACTTACAGCTTTATATATGTAACAGTCTTTGCAGCATGGGCGCTTTACGTGCGTGCACATCTATATGTTCTATAGTCATAATTCCAGCGTGACTGCAGTCACGTTTGACTCTACTGTGACCAGTGCCGTTAGCTGTTCGTTGTCATTAATATGCATACCCGTGGTACCTATGTACATTTACATATCACCCCCGCACACCGCGTCACAGGCATCCATTCTCCTGCTGGGAAAGGTGCGGTACTGCATGTTGAACATTCCTAATTCCCCTCGCTCATGGCCCAGGATGCATATGTCGTCACCACAGGGCTGTTCAGATGACAGCTGCTTATATCCCATATGCATACAGGCCTTGATTGTCAGGGTGTTGCTGTGGTGCTTTGGGTTTGGTCTTGGCAGCCCACTGCGGGACCGCCCTGACCCTGTCTGAATGTTAGATGAGTCACATGGGCACGTTTTGTCCGTGTCCATGGTACCATGTCACGGCCCCCAATTAGTCTTAACCGTGTGCATCGATTGGCGGTGTATCCGTTGTAGATCTCGTTATACTAATTGCACACGGGCTGATCGAACTAACCTACTGCCATTACTAACCCTCCGTATGTATGGCCTGTGCCATAATATTACAAGGGTTTAACATTGCGTGGCGACTTTCACTGAGCCACAGACATGTCCGTTGCTTTGTTTGGCCGGTTCCGCTGTGCTACACACATTTAACATGGCGTAACAGGTTGAACAGCTCGAACCACGAGGACATCGGGTTGTCCGTCGTTGTCTATTATTGAATGTCTCTGTGGAGTTTGTTTCACAAAGCGACACATTGTCGGCATTGTTAGCGGACATCTCGCGCGATGCGTCCGCAGCGGCAGCGGGTGGCGTATGTCTGCCTTTGGCGGCGAACAGGCATTATGCTGTGCCATTATGTCTGGGGATATATGGTTTCCTTCCTTACGTAGATGATGTGCCATACTAGCAATGACCCTAGCGATGACCAGCGTCTGGGTGTGGGTACTGCTGTATTACCCACGGGAAGAGTGGCCTTAGGGTAAGTGGTGACCTAGGCAGAGGTTGCCACCGATCGTCACCGCTACCCCCTCCTGGTCTACCTACACCAAATAGAGTCTGGAAAGGTGCCCGGTAGAGCAACACCCTAGGCGGCTACCTACTTGGCCTATGCCTAAGGCCGGCTATGTGTCTGGTACCTTGGGCATCGGACTCGAGAACCTGCCGCGTCTGCCGTTGGTATGTCCAGCATTACCCACATCCAGCCCCAAGGCAGTCAACACAACATCCATGGGTCCACATGGTGTCCCAGCTGTGCACTCCGGGAACTCTATGGAATTTAACCCACGCCGGACAGCTGTGTAATCCTAGCCTCACCTCAGGATCGTACCTGAGTAGTAGCACAGGCGACTGTAGTCACACTCCACATAGATGGTGCCTCCACTGACCCTGGGTATTACCATACCATTAGTTTGACAAGCCTTATCTGCAAAGCCATGGAGATGGATCATAATGGGACACATAGATGAGGACATAGGGGACCGCATACTTTGGATACAACCCAGTTTAGCTTGGTCATAGTCAGATCATGCCCTTTACACGTGTTTCACTTTGTAGAATCAGTCACCAAGGCCATTGCTGAGGGTAAACCAGTCCATACAGCCTACCTCAACCCGGCAGAGGCCGTCGACACAATACCCCCTCGGGTATACTTGATAAACCCGTCATCTTGAATGTAAATCCATACATCGCCATATGGGTTGCAAGCGGGCTAGGTCACAGAACACACATGGCCATAGTTGCTGGCGCCATGTCATACTCACAGCCAGTCACAGGTGGTGTCCCATGGGGCTCAGTCCTGGGTCCACTATTTCCAGCATCTCGTTTCCAATGTACCGCACACACAGGGGTTATGGGTGACAATGTTTGCATCGACTGCAAACCGGATGCCAGGTCAGACACACATCTGACACAGATATCCTTCAGGAGTGCCTCACAGATGTGGATAAGTGGTACCAGAGACATGTCCTACAGCTAAATGCCAGGAAATGCATAGGCATACCCGCCGGGATGAACAAGGTTACCCGAGCTACCATATAGGTGGCAGTCCACTGAACACGGAGGGGTTACCAGTGAACTGGGGACACGTGTTGTTGTTAACCGTTCGTTAGACACACATGTTGCTAACATAGTTGGGTAGACCTTCCACATTGCCCACATCATCATGAAGGGATTCACATCTAGATCAGGGAGGTCATTGTCCCCTTGTACTCATCACTCAATAGACCTATGATTGGGTACAATGCCCGTTCAGAATGTATCTGACCCAACACCTGCAGCAGCTGGAAAGGCACCAACAGTTCTTCGACAAGCGGATGCAGGGTCTCAGGTATATGTGTTATACTGACCGACTGAAAGGATTCCAGCTGTATACAGTTGCATACCACTTGCCCAGAGGTGACCCGTGCCTGGCATGCGGCTAGGTCGAACCAGATCTGATGACTATGCGTCACGTAAATAAGGTAGATCCCTCAGGACCACAAGGGCAGCTGGCGTACACCTTGACACTGACATTAATCGAACGTGTTGTTGGGACGGATTCATCACCCAGACACTCACTATGCTGTGGATCGACATCCCAGTACATGTGAGGGCAAGCACCTCGCTGGCCTTCTGTTAGTATTTACACATGGATGTCTGGATTGATTTATTTCTGTAACCTTCTAAATGAATGTTACATTAGCACATTGTGAATCTTTACATTTCGTTGGTCTATTTTACAGTAGTCATATTCATACGGTTTATGTGTATATATTATGGTTCATTCATATTACTAGGTGTCTGCAGTTCTGTTAATATATTGGCACAATCCGTAGGACATATACATGTAGCTTACACAGTCAGACATTTGGAAAACATTTTATGTTGGTTCATGTTTCATATATGTACATATATTTCCATTTTCCGATGAAGACTGTACCCTTTGAAGCAATGTCTGTTGTCCTCACTGTGTGGGATGTGTAACCCAAGTAAGGTTTGTTCGCTTGTCTGCCTTTAAGGCATGTAATTAGTACCTAGCACATCTAATGTACCAACCAATTAATGCTTGTAAATGTAGTAGGTTGGACTACATTGTATGTAGTCTGAATAAGTCTGCTTATGAAGCAGGCGAAGTGTGCTCAATAGACTATGGTGACTGCCTTTAATTCTTGGTGTGCTCTGGTTGGTCACTGGCGGTCCCTACAGTACCTCGTCTTTGCTTTGGACTTCATCGGCTGGTTGTCTGTGTTTCTTGTATGGGGAATGTCAACTGTAGTCCCTATGTGTATGACTTGTGTAATGCTTTACTACGGCAGTGTAATTCCACGGGTTTGCATTTATGTGTGCCATCTTAGTCATCGCTTGTCCATCCATGTGAATTGCCTACTATACACTGGTATGGGGCTGTACACATTTCACACCTGCATTTTGCATTCCCGGAGTATGGTGTGCATTATTAGCGGAGAGTGGCGCATGTGCTACGCTGCGTCCCTCCCAGGCGGGACAAAGGATTGCCTGCGAAACAACACGAGGACAGATTCTACATACCCAGACTCCCTTGACTGCAACAGTGCACAGTACCCATTACACATCCTTCATGTGTGCTGCAGTGTGATGTGGCCGCAGCTGTATGGACCCGATACCCTGGGTATTTCTGTGCATGTGTGCTGCAGTTCATGGACAGCTATCATCAACATTGAACACGCTTGCGTGCCTATGTGTACCTGTGGCGTGGTGCCGACAATTAGATCACATGAGTAATGCAGGAAGCTAGCAGGCATTCTCTGAACAGAATTTTTGGGTCCTACAATGGACACCGATGTGCATATGTCAAGTTAGATGTTGCTGGACTGTGTCCACCTGCCCAGTGCTTTTCACTGCTGGTGTATGTTCCCCAATCGCGGATGTCTGTTTGACTACCCATTCCACATGGTGCTACATAACCGGCTGCGTTAGTACTGTGAACAAATGACATACATCCAAAGATGGTGGTTACCAACTGCTTCATATAAACCTCAGACATCCCAATGGGACATATCCGTCACTATATTTCCAATATAACACCACCAGAACATGTTGCTTACCTATGCATTCATGTAACCATGTTGTCTTCGTAGGTGGGAATGCCATAGTTTACACATCCTACGTGGCGTTGTGTGTGTGCCATTAGTATGTGTTCCACAGGTCGCACATCTGTTCCGCTGTGCGGTGGCGGGTGCTCCTCAGTCTGTTGCTGGCAGACTGAGTGCTGTATCTTGCCGGTGTTGGCACGAGAGTCCGGCTCTGTATGTGGAATGTCAACTGTGGTCCCTATGTGTATTTCCTGTGTCATGCCTTACAGCGGCTATGTCATTTACCGGGTTTGCAGTTGTGGGTGCCATCCTGGCCATACGGGTGTCCATCCATGACAATTGCCTACTGGACACTAGTATAGGGCTGTACACATTCCACACCTACATTTAGCATTCTCCGGAGTATGGTTTGCATTATTAGCGGAGAGTAAGGCAGGTGCTACGCACAAATCCCTCCCACAGGGCGGGAAGAAGGATTGCCTGCGAAACAACACCGAGCACAGAGTCTACATACCCAGAATCCCTTGACGCAACAATTGCCAGTACCCATTACACATCCGTCATGTGTGCGGAAGTGTGATGTGGATGCAGTTCTATGGACCCGGTACCCTGGGTATTTCTGTGCATCTGTGCTGCATTACATGGAGAGCTATCAGCAACATTAAACACGCTTGCGGTGCATATGTGTACCTGTGACTACAATGAGTTCCGTTAGGTGATTAAATAAAGGCGGAAGAGCTGTCTTTAGACAAATTTTTGGGTCCTACAATGGACACCACTGTGCATATGTAAAGTGTAGAGCTTGTCGGACTGTGTCCTTGTGAGCATTGGATTTCACTGATACTGTGTGTTCAGGAATCGCGGATGTCTGTTTGACTACCCATTCCACATGGTGCTACATAACCAGCTGATTTAGTACTGTGAACAATTGACATACATCCAAAGATGCTGGTTACCAACTGCTTCATATAAACCGCAGACATCCCAATGGGACATATCCGTCACTGTATTTCCAATATAACACCACGGAACATGTTGCTTACCTATGCATTCATTTAACCATGTTGTCTTCATAGGTGGGACTGCCATAGCTTACATAGCCTACGTGGCGTTGTGTGTGTGCCATTAGTATGTGTTCCACAGGTCGTACATCTGTTCCGCTGTGCGGTGGCGGGTGCTCCTCAGTCTGTTGCTGGCAGACTGAGTGCTGTATCTTGCCGGTGTTGGCACGAGTCCGGCTCTGTATGTGGAATGTCAACTGTGGTCCCTATGTGTATTTCCTGTGTCATGCCTTACAGCGGCTATGTCATTTACCGGGTTTGCAGTTGTGGGTGCCATCCTGGCCATACGGGTGTCCATCCATGACAATTGCCTACTGGACACTAGTATAGGGCTGTACACATTCCACACCTACATTTAGCATTCTCCGGAGTATGGTTTGCATTATTAGCGGGGAGTAAGGCAGGTGCTACGCACATCCCTCCCACAGGGCGGGAGGAAGGATTGCCTGCGAAACAACACCGAGCACAGAGTCTACATACCCAGAATCCCTTGACGCGACAATTGACAGTACCCATTACACATCCGTCATGTGTGCGGAAGTGTGATGTGGATGCAGTGCTATGGACCCGGTACCCTGGGTATTTCTGTGCATCTGTGCTGCATTACATGGACAGCTATCAGCAACATTAAACACGTTTGCGGTGCATATGTGTACCTGTGACGTCAATGAGTTCACTTAAGTGTTGAAAGAATGCGGCATTCCTGTCTTTAGACAAATTTTTGGGTCCTACATTGGACACCACTGTGCATATGTAAAGTGTAGAGCTTGTCGGACTGTGTCCTTGTGAGCAGTGGGTTTCACTGATACTGTGTGTTCAGGAATCGCGGATGTCTGTTGGACTACCCATTCCACATGGTGCTACATAACCAGGTGATTTACTACTGTGGACAAATTACATACATCCAAAGATGCTGGTTAGCAAATGCTCAATTTAAACCGCAGGCGTCCCAATGGGACATATCCGTCACTGTATTTCCACTATAACACCACCAGAACATGTTGCTTACCTATGCATTCATTTAACCATGTTGTCTTCATAGGTGGGAAAGCCATAGTTTACATATCCTACTTGGCGTTGTGTGTGTGCCATTAGTATGTGTTCCACAGGTCGCACATCTGTTACGCTGTCTACGGTGGCGGGTGCTCCTCAGTCTGTTGCTGGCAGATTGAGTGCTGTATGCGCCGGTGTTGGCAGACGGTCCTGCTTTGTATGTGGAATGTCAACTGTAGTCCCTATGTGTATTTCCTGTGTTATGCCTTCCAGCGGCTATGTCATTTACCGGGTTTGCAGTTGTGGGTGCCATTCTGGCCATACGGTGTCCATCCATGACAATTGCCTACTGGACAGTAGTATGGGGCTGTACACATTACACACCTACATTTAGCATTCTCCGGAGTATGGTTTGCATTATTAAGCGGAGACTGAGGCAGGTGATCGCACACATCCCTCCCAGGCGGGGAGAAAGTATTGCCTGCGAAACAACACCGAGCACAGAGTCTACATACCCAGAATCCCTTGACTGCAACAATTGACAGTACCCATTACACATCCGTCATGTGTGCGGAGGTGTGATGTGGATGCAGTTCTATGGACCCGGTACCCTGGGTATTTCTGTGCATCTGTGCTGCATTACATGGACAGCTATCAGCAACATTAAACACGCTTGCGGTGCATATGTGTACCTGTGGCGACAATGAGTTCAGATGCAGCGTTGGAATAACACATTATTCGATTCTTTCCACAATTTTGGGTCCTACAATGGACACCACTGTGCATATGTAAAGTGTAGAGCTTGTCGGACTGTGTCCTTGTGGGCAGTGGGTACTCTTTTATGCTACCATTTTGATATATATCTGGGTAATGTTTGTCCTGAGATATCAGGACATTTGACATGTGTTCGGTTTATTTACAGGACACGGCTGGCCAGAGAGGGCATATCCCTCTCAGGGTGGAACAGGTGTTTACCTTGGAACATATGCATCGGATTTTCAGCGATTACAATGTTTCAGTAGCGGTATGTGGCCTAATATACCAACAATGTCATATTTATTACCCCATTTTGCTGCGTAACTCACATTATGTGCTCTCTGCGATTGCATATTCTTCCGTCACCCGTCAAATGCGGATCACATGATCTGTTGCTTCAATAATCTCCCATATCCTCTACCGACTGCTCGTACCCTTCTGTCATAACACGTGTGTCTCCTTCCCTGTATCCACTGTAGTGTCTACATTCACTATTTACTCTGCTGTGTGTTCCCCTGACCTATGTTCAGATTTAACAGTATGTGGGTAGGTCTTGACCCGATATCACTACTGTTAACAGAAACACAATGTAGTCTGGTCCCTGATCTACAATAGACACAAAAGGCAGACACTCCTTACCTGGGCCTCCTGTTTAAGGCTGCACGTTTTCTTCTTGGGATCCAGTTTTCCGCTTTTCAGCCACAGATCAGACAGTAAACAGCCTCTTTACACACAACAATTCAGTCGGAGGTCTTTTCATTCAAGAAGAACCATTTATGCATATTCTCCGGTACATGTCTAACCAGCCATGCACTCTGACCTGTAGCTTACCAAGGGAATTCCGGATTACAAGGATCACGATGTGAAATAAGTTGTTACAACCAGACTGTAGTTATCAGTAGACTTTTCTAAGTGACAGCCGATAACACAGGAGGCTCGGGTTCGGACAGTTTTAGTAGTGTACACAGGCAGGCTAAATAATGTACAGTCCAAGTATGGGAGTTTTGTCTGACTCTATACAGTAAGCAGTTTCTTTATATAGTGTTTACAATCAGCATTTGCCCAACTTACTGCCGTGGTCGGTCACAGGGCATTTCCATCACTATGGTCCGCAATAGTCTATACATACGTGGGTGCTGGGCTCGTGCTTTTAAATTGTTTTCTCATGGGAATAACACAGGCTTGCAAGGCACCTTGTACATTACAGTATCCTTTTGTGATTGTAGCTGTTTCAAGGACCCTAGACTGTTACGATACAGTGGACAGTTAATTTCTTGATCGTTGCTTTGTCTGTGTGGTAGGGAGTTGTACTGCTATCTTCCATTGAGCTCACAAGGCCATCCTCCTCTGGGGAAGGAGTGCTGTTATGCATGTACATACATTTATTGTTCTGTAACCCAGCAAATGATTAATGATGACAGACATGAGGCTGCTGTCCTGCTTACTGCCAGGTTCAGAATTCCATCACAGTACAGCTTAGCTTCACCAATTACATGCAGGCTTAGTTCTGCTGCCATATTATGCGGTACAATTCAATACATTATATAGTATTTGAGTGTAAACTGGAACTTCATATGTGTTTCTATATATTTCTGAACAACATCCATCCAGCCATATGCATGTTGTTCCATCCTTTACCTTGACCGTGTGTATTTGTCCGTCCAGCCACGCTCATCTCCACATGTGATGTCCCAGTTTCCCCTTCTTTGCCTGTAGCACCCTGTTAGGATGTCCTGTGTGTTGGGCACCTGTTCCGCTATATGTGATCGACTTCACTGCAGAGATGATGCGTCGATGCGGTGGTCCACCGACCAGACTTGTCCACATGTGTACACTTATGTGCACCGTGTCGTATGCAAACCTAGATGGTTTGGGCGGGTACATACTACATGCGGATGTACACATTCTGCTGACACATTCACATGCAGCCATTTACATATCTGTACCTGCGGTGGGTTGCTGACATGTGAGTGCGTATTTGCCAGCGTGGCATTGCCTAACACAAACATCTTACCACAGTTCAGGTATGCACATTGTGTGTGGTTGTATAGCTGCACACGGATGCTAGCAGGTTTGGGTGCAGGGGTATACATGGGTGTGACTGACATGTACAATGAGGCTATTGTGTAGTACATCCGAATGCATGTGTTCTGCTTCTGGATATTACACTTCATCATACACCATCCGGTGTATGCAACAGAGATGTTGCTGGGTCTGGGATATGTTGCTATGCACATGTTTGCCTGTGTTTGGGGTATCTTGCTTCCTTACTGTTGTTATGTCGGCACAGCTACCCGGCTATGTACTGTCACTACTGCTTGTGACCATTATGGTTGGCACCTTTTCCAATGCCCATGGTGGGGCATGTTATGTGGACGCCGATATTTGCAGGACTACACATACCCAGGGCTAGTGCAGTAGACAGAACTTCACTTGTTTGCCATACTATGAGCCTATTCTGTTAGCGTTTGGGTTCCTTATTTATTTTCTTATGCCATGTCTGTGTTCCATACCGTAATGTATATGTTTTATGCTACTATTTACATGTATATTGCGGGAATTTGCGTGGCAGGGGATGCAGGTCATTTTCCATTTTACGATTGTTGCAGGGACACCATTGTCCAATCAGGGTCTGTCCATGGCACTTTGGGACAGCAGGTAACCCTGGTGACCATGCCCATGTCGCTGCTGGGGTTTCCACCTTTTCCATTTTCCGATCTGGGATATTTCCGGGACTCACATCTGCCTTTACAGGCCGACACATACAAGCGGTCACTATATAGCATAGAAATTCACTTGTTTGCCTAAATAATTTGCTTATTATTGTGGCAATTTCCTTGCTTATTCTGTTTATAGTGTCATTTCGGTATTTCTGTTACAGAAATAACCAATTCATGCTACCATTACATTACATACGGGATATCATTGTGTCCTACATTCGTAGCACATCAGCCATTTCTAATCGTTTTTGGGACACAACTGTCCATGGAGAGACTGCCCCAAACACAGTGGGACAGGTGGTGACCTTAGTCGCTGCTCCTATGTCGGTGCGGCGCTGACATCTTGACTGTACACCTTCTCTGAGTGTAAACACTGACAGTACATTGCGGACGGCGGTCTTATCGTATCCTTTGCTCCTTGAGCGGGTACACTTATGCCTTGGTGGCTTCTATTTGCTTCTCCGTTGATTTGGAACGGGGACTATGTTGCGTACTGTCCGTGCGTTTCATTCTGCACGGGACCTGGCTGCTGCCATTACTATTGTGGGCGGACCGTGGCTGTCAGCACATTAGGTTGCTCACCTCCTGCCGGCTTTGACCGCCTCCAGACGCATTCTACCTGGGCTCGCTCACGTACACTACGCACGTGTCTGTGATTCCGGTGCACTCTCATTAATATGTATATGGTGCTACTGCGCCGGATATTCCATGCACCGCCGGCGCAGGCCTTACGCCGGCCTTGCGCCGAGCTTCATGAATCCCGGGGATTGTATAATCTTACAAGTATTTTTTGAATCTGTCCAAAAGAGGGCAGTGGATTCATATCTGAACTGCAATAAGTTAGGTATGACCCCGTGTGGACATTGCAAAAAGTGTTCCAACATATTAGAGGGTGATATTTTGTATTTAGATAATTGAATGAATTCAGGGGTTTATTTATGTAAAGGGAATTGTGTATCAAAAGGTGTGGCGTATATTGCAAAATGCATAGGATGTTCATGTTTTTATGTAGGCAAAACTGAATTGTTCCTTCCTAAACATATATATGAACATTCCCATACACTGAAGAAATAGTAACGCCAGCTGTCACTCCACAATGTCCACAATTCAATCATAATAAAACTGTTTTATTAAGTATACAAAAAACTTCAATTAAGTGCTTTCATCCATCACATGGACTTCATCAGAATCAATTATAAAACCACAATGACTCTTATATATCATTGCTGGAGCCTTCCTGTGTCCTGACAGAGTGCTCTTCAAACTATCTGGAGATATACAGAGCTAAGTATATTTTTTCTGGCACTTCAGAGTTGTGTACTGTTAATTGTTGCTTGACTAATTTCATATCATTGCTGGCTGACTTCAGAGTTGTGCACTGTTATTTTTGCTTCACTTTATAGTTTTTCAGATCTCTGCTGAAGGTGTGTTTTTTCCCCTACCCACACTCCCTATTCCTGTCTTGTTTAAATTTGGAGGATTTTGCAGTTGCCCACCCCACTGTAGATTTGATCTGGGACACTCCCCCTAGTACCATCTCTTTACCTCAGTCTACCTAATAGACTCATTCTGCACTTGTTTTTAGTCACTTTTAATTTAATTGCATTTTTTAAACTGTTTGGTCTAACATTGCTACATAGGTTCATAGATTCATAGGTTCATAGGTTTATACTAGGCTATCTGCCCTAAGGCATTTATAAGCCTAGCCCAAAGTTATGTGGCTTACGCCACCCCTTATGTTAGAAATAATGTGCCCATTAGTTTGTTGTGCCTCTGTTCAGCAGTGACACAGAGATGATTCCCGGGGTAAACCTACGATCTCCCATCCACCGGTCAAGATTTCTCTTAAACAGAGCCAGCGAGGTGCTCTGCCTCACATGGACCGGGATTTTATTCCACAGCATGGGGAGTCTCTGGGTGATAAATCTATCCCTCCAGCATGTCCTATTTATATCCATGCTAAGGTTTAAGTCACTTGCTCTAGTGGTTCTGGTGGATTTGGATTTTTCAGGTGGAGCATGTCCATTAATTCCGGGTTGGTCATGGCCTTGTATGTCAGGCACAGGTCACCTCTGAGCAGATGGTATGCAACTGAATAGAGTTGGAGTTTCTTTAGTCTGGCAGTATATGACAGGTTTTGGAGTCCCTTTATCCTTTTGGTGAGGAACTTTTGGGGTCTCTCCAATTGCTGCAGGTGTCGGGTGAGATACATCCCGAATGGGGCATTGTACTCGATCATTGGTCTGATAAGTGAAGAGTACAGGGGAACAATGACCTCACTTGATCTGGATGTGAATACCTGCATGATCAGATGGGCAATGTAGAAGGTCTTTCGAACCACTTTAGCAATGTGAGTGTCAAACGAGAGGCCACTGTCAACCTGGGTACCCAGGTCCCTGATAACCTCTTCTGTGCTTAGTGGGTTGCCACCTATATGGTAGCTTGGGGTTACCTTGTTTTTCCCGAAGGGTATGACTATACACTTTTTTGCGTTTAACTTCAGGCCATGGCTCTGGCACCAGCTATCAGTTTCCGTGAGACCCCTCTGAAGGATGTCTGTGTCCGATGTACTATCCACTATGGCACCCAGTTTGCAGTCATCTGCAAACTTTGTCAGCCATAGTCCTCCTATGTTTGCCTGTACTTCTGAGAAGTAGATGCCGAACAATAGGGGGCCAAGGACTGAGCCCTGTGGGACACCACTTGTAACCGGCTTGCAGTCTGACATGGCTCCAGCAACTCTAACCCTGTGGGTTCTGTCCTTTAGCCAGTTTGCAACCCATCTTGTGACATATGGGTTTACATTTAAGCTAGTAAGTTTCTCTATGATACCCGAGTGGGGTATTGTGTCGAAAGCTTTTGCAAGGTCAAGGTAGGCTGTATGGACTGCTTTTCCCTCATCAATGGCCTTGGTAACTGTTTCGAAGAAGTCGACCAAGTTCAAAAGGCAAGATCTGCCCTTGACAAAGCCAAACTGGGTTGGGTCCAAGGTCTGCAAGTCCCCTATGTCCTTGTTTATGAGTTCCATTATGATCCTCTCCATAGCTTTGCAGACCAGGCTTGTTAAGCTTATGGGGCGGTAATTACCAGGGTCCGTAGAGGCACCGCCTTTGTGGAGTGGGACCACAGTTGCTGTACGCCACTCCTTGGGCACATATCCTGTGGTAAGGCTAAGATTAAACAGCTGCCTTATGTGCGGGTTTAGTTCTTCATTGAGTTCATGTAGCACACATTCGGGGACACCATCCAGTCCCATTGATGCTGTGTTTTTAGCTTTAGAGAGAGCAGCTTTCACCTGCACATTTGAGATGTCTGGGAGGCTACACTCTGTTGGGATAGTTATCTCTCCTTTTGGGGGGGAGAGGGGGTGAAGTTTGCGCTGAACCTGTCTGCCAGTATGTTGGCAATGTCTGTGGGTTCAGTGATTTTTGTATCATTTT
This sequence comes from Protopterus annectens, assembly GCF_019279795.1. Taxonomy (NCBI): domain Eukaryota; kingdom Metazoa; phylum Chordata; order Ceratodontiformes; family Protopteridae; genus Protopterus; species Protopterus annectens. Next base: position 759,284,134 of record NC_056736.1, read on the forward strand.
GGACTAATTCTGAGCATATCTGGGAGTTTCCACCCAGGTTTCTGACATAGCTGAAGAAGGCCTTATGATTGTCTTTTGAATCTATGGCAATTTTTTTCTCAAAGTTGGCCTTGGATGATTTTATGAGGGGTCGTAGTTTCTTGCTAGTACTGATCAAAGATGCCTTCCCTTTTTGGGATTTTGCTCTATCATGTAATAGCTTTCTCCTCCTCACATACTCAAGTGTGCTAGCTTGCACTGTATTTGAATTGTTTTGACTGCTGTTATAGCTACTTTTCTGTATATATAAAAAAAATACCTTTCCTGTAACTAGTGTAGTGCAGATTCAGATTTGTTTATCCAGGACTGTTTGTAAGCTTCTGAGCCCCCCCCCCCCCCAAGCTTTCTGTGTTGGAGGGAAGCCTTCTAGCTTATCAGTGGGAGTGATAAGCACTAGGTAACATATCTACCACATAAGGAGTGGCTCTGGCCCAGAAATTGTAGTTTTTGGCAATCTGGGCAGTTTTTCCATCTCTCTCAACTTTCTGACTTAAAAGCCCACATTTACATTTGTTTCCCCCCTTTCCTGTAACTAGTTTAGTCCAGATACAGATTCTTAGTTTTAGCACTTGAATTTGCTTATTCGTGATCAGCACTTGTTCAGAACTTGTTGTAAGCACTAAATAACCTACTAATTACTACAGCACTCAACCTTCCTCATTACCTAGAGGAAAACTAACCTTCTTTCTCAATTCCTTACACTGTCTCTCCTGAGTACTACATACCATGCTAAACACTTCTACTCATTTTCTTTCAGTGCTTTTTGTAAATTTTGTTACATTGAAGATGATTAATTCTATTTTATGTCATGTGCTAATTTTTTTTGTATTAGATGTTTCTGTTTCTGTATATTTTTCAATATGTATTATAGAATGTCTTTTAACTTGTAGCTTTTCTCCCTGGGCCTCCACTGAAAATGGACATGTATCCAGTTGGACTAGCCCGGTTAACAAATGTAAAATAAAAAAATAAAATAAATAAATAAATAAATAAAACAGTTTTGATACTTACTTTCCTCACTTGCTTAGAGAAAAACAGCTCTTGTACTCACTTTCCTCACTTATCTAGAGAAAAATATTTTTTTATTCAGACATGTCCAAGGGTCAGCTCCCAGTGTTCTCTCCTGTCTATCTGATTAATCTGGACATCTTGGGGCAATGTAGAAATTGCCTCATGTACACAGAAAACCCTCTCCTCCTACCACCCAACACTACAACCTGTGAGAGATGCACTTATCTAGCCAAACTGGAGGTAAAGCTCTCTCCAACCAAGTCTGAACTTGACAGTCAAGAGGAGAAGGTAAACACTTGCACCACACCACATTAATCACATAGTCTCACTAAATCTACACCATCAAAATCCACACATAGAAACACAAAAACATTCACGGAGGCTCTCAATAATAATCTGCTCAAGCAACAGAGACCTCCAAAGCAGAAATGCAAGCAAACTTCACCCCCCAACACAACCCAAATGACACATAGCCCGCAGACTCAGTGTGCCACTCAACTACAGCCAATAAGGCAAAACAACATACCCAAAACACTAGTCATAGGTGACTCTATAGTCAGGCACACTGATGCCCCACTCACCAGGCTAAACAAGGAGAATGTTATTGTCAGCTGCCTGTCGGGTGCCAGGATCTGCCACATAACCCATGCACTCAGGTCACTCCACAAGTACAAATATGACTCTGTCATTGTCCATGTTGGTGTGAATGACCTGAGATGTACCACCCTGGACTACATGAAAAGAGACATGAAAGAGCTCTCCGATCTTGTAGCCCAGGCAGGTATGACTCTAGCCCTGAGTAGCATTCTGCCATCACCCAGAATGATACCACAGTGCAAGGACAAAATGATTGACTTCAACAATTGGCTAAGCTTGTGGTGTCCTTCTAAAGGGATCTAGTATCTGTCTGCCTGGGAGGACTTAGTCGACAGACCACAATGCTTTGCCAGAGATGACCTGTACCTGTCACCCCTGGGATTCTGGATACTGGCTAAGGTTCTTGCCACCCCTATAGTGCCTTTTTTAGGCAAGGTTCAAATGACAAATTCACCACCGTAACATGAACAGGCAAGCAAAAACTGAGGGTGATGCTACTCAATGCTAGAAGTCTAAATCTCAAAATGCACTCACTTGAGGCACTCCTTGAAATGGAGAACATTGATATCTGTGCAGTAACTGAGACATGGTTCAAGGTTCCAGAGAGCACCTCTGCACTACCAGGCTATAACTCATACCACACTTTTCGGCCATGTAATCTGGACCGGAACACCAAAGGCGGAGGTGGGCTCATATTCATTAAGGATATCCACACCTCCAGGCTAGTTGCTCAGCATAATGCAGCCGAGGTTATCCAAGTGCAACTAACTCTGGGCAAAACTGCAATCCAAATTGTTGCTTGCTACAGATCCCCCACCATACCCCAGGATTCCCACTCCTCTTTTCTTGATGTACTGGAAAATATTAGGGTTCAACCAAACACCCTAATAATGGATGATTTCAACTACCCCACCATTAACTGGGAAAACTACTCATGTACCAACTCCTTCGCTAAACGCTTTCTGGAATTCATAAACTCCAATGCCCTGGATCAACTTATCCACACCCCCACCAGGGGTAACAATATCCTAGAACTAGTCATTATCAACATGAGTGACCGGTGTTCCACACCTGAAGTAAACGCCTCATTGGTCCGATCCGACCATAAGCTAATTACCCTAGATATCCACATCCTGCCCCCACCCCCATTAAGGAAACCATGGTAAAACATTTCTCCAAAGCCAACTTCATGCTTCTTAAGATAGAAGTGGTGTACTTCATGACACTCATGCAGATGGACAATACAGTTATGACTACTGAATCCTACACAATTGCACTTTATTAGCACTTACATGAGTGCATGGATTGTGCTATCCCAAACAGAACCAAGATGCTATCCTCCAAAAAAAGTAAGCCAATCTGGTGGTCCCCTGTCATAAACAAACTGTACAACAGAAGGAAGAAACTGTTACAAAAGAGAGTAAAATACCATGAGTGGAGGAGCTCCCTGGTCAGCCTCAGCTAGAAGCTGTGATCCCTGATAAAATCCTCCAAAGCTAGTTATGAAAACAAAATTGCCACTGATTCTAAAGACAACCACAAAGCATTCTACAGCTATGTCAAGAATCTCAATGGCAACACTCAGATCTGCTCTGAGTTACAGTACAATGGCATTAAATATACAGACCCAACTGATATTTCCAACATCCTGGCAGATAGGTTCAGTGCTAACTTTACCCCCCTCTCACCCACTAAACAGCCCATCTCTGTACCGGAAGAATGCAAAGTTCCTGTAATCACGGCTGCACAGGTAAAAACAACACTCTCCAAAGCCAAGAACACAGCATTCATGGGACCAGACAACATCCCAGGCTGCATTCTAAATGAACTACAGAATAAACTGGCACCCCACCTAAGTACCATGTTCAATCATAGCCTCACCTCAGGCTTTGTGCCCGCTGAATGGCGCACAGTGATGGTTATCCCACTCCACAAGGGGGGAGCCACCATGGACCCCAGGAACTACCACCCCATTAGCCTGACGAGCCTGGTCTGCAAGGCCATGGAACGTATCATCATGGAACTTATAAACAAAGACATTGGTAATCTCCAAATTCTGGACCCCACACAGTTCGGGTTTGTAAAAGGCAGATCATGTCTCCTAAACCTGACAGACTTCTTTGAAGCAGTCACCAAAGCCGTAGACGAGGGTAAGGTGGTTCACACAGCCTATCTAGATCTTGCCAAGGCTTTCGACACCATCCCCTACTCTGGAATTATAGATAAACTCACTAAACTAGGTATAAATCCCTATGTCACAAGATGGGTTGCCAACTGGCTCACTGACAGAACCCACACTGTGAAAGTAGCAGACTCCAAATCCAACTTCAGACCAGTGACAAGTGGAGTACCACAGGGTTCAGTCCTGGGTCCTATCTTGTTTGGTATCTACTTCTCTGAAGTACAGGCTAACACAGAAGGTCTTTGGCTAATGAAGTTTGCAGATGACTGCAAACTAGGAGCCATAATCGCAACTCCTAACGATGTGGACATCCTACAAAAGGGCCTCACTGAGACAGATGCCTGGTGTCAAAGCCATGTCCTCAAGCTCAATGCCAAATAGTGCATTGTCATCCCCTTTGGTAAAAACTCTTTACCCATCAACTACAACATAGACGGTAGTATACTTAACACCGAAAGTGTGATAAGAGACCTTGGGACACAGGTGGACAGTAGTCTCTCCTTTGATAATCACATCACCACAGTAGTCAGAAAATCCTTCTATATGGCACACCTTATCACAAAAGGTTTCTCATCCAGAAAAAAAGAGGTAATTGTTCCCCTCTACTCATCACTCATTAGACCCATTCTAGAGTACAATGCCCCTTCTGGTATGTACCTCACAAGACATCTACAACAACTGGAAAGGCCGTAGAAATACCTCACAAATAGGATTACCAGCCTCAAACAGATGCCCTACGCAGACCATCTAAAAAAACTCCAGCTTTACTCCGTCGCATATCGCCTACTCAGAGGTGATCTCTGCCTAACATACAAAGCTATGTCAAACCCAGAGCTGTTGGACATGCTCCACTTAAAGAAATCCCAATCCCTCTGAGCTACACGCTCTAGGGTCCTAAACCTTGTCACCACAATAAACAGAACATGCCAGAGGGATAGATTCCTGTCCCAGAGACTTCCCATACTCTGGAACAAACTACCTATCTATATCAAACAAAGCTCCTCATTAGCACTCTTCAAGAAAAATCTTGATGATTGGATGGGAAATAGGAAATTCACCCCAGGGATCACCTCTGTGGCTCTGCTCAACAGTGGCACAGGAAAATAATTGTGTTGGGTGGCAAAAGCCAGGGAACCTTTTTGGCTGGGCTTGTATAGGCCCCAGGGCCGATAGCCTAGTATCTACCTATGTACCTATATCTATGATATGCAGCACCTTGTTAAATAAATAATGTTAAAATGTTAAAAAATATTGAGAAAATGTTCTCATTGAATAAACACCAAAACATCATTCTATAAAAAATGTCTTATCAAATAATTTTATGAAAATTCTTACTTGAAGTCTATCAAAATAATATGTATCAAAATCTACTGGCTCTTAATGCCAATAATGGGTGAATAGAAATGGTTTCATTTATTCCTGGATTTCCCCCCAGTGTTTGCCCCACTGCTAGCAAATTGTTTAATACCTTCTTGTTCCAAACTGACAGCATCATATGTTGTCTATGGTAAAGTACTTTTTTTAATGTCTTTGTTCCTGTCTTTGTTCCCTTGAAAGTGCGGTGAACTCATTCAGGGCCAGCCCTTCGTTCTTTTTTAATATGTTACTTGAGTTTGATTATGTAACAATGATTATCCAGGCATCTATGGATGATAATTATGAAGTGGGATTTCTGATTGGCTGATTATTTAATTAACAATGTGCTGCATATCATATATATATATATATATATATATATATATATATATATATATATATATATATTTATTTATATATATATATATATATATATATATATATATATATATATGAGTGAATATGTTTGTGATGGACCAAAGTGCTTAATCAAAGTTTTTTGTGTGCTTAATAAAACAGTTTTATTATTATTAAATTGTGGGCAATGTGGAGTGACAGCTGACTTTACTATTTCTTCAGGGATTGTTTGAGTGACGCTGTGTATTTTCATCATACATATGAACGTGTGTACAATATTAATAATAAAAATTATAATAATGCTTTATGCAAGCATGTTTCATTGAGTGGACAATGTTCTATGTTTAGCTTTGCTATTCTAGAACATGTTAGGACCAACCTGCGAGGCAGGGATTGGGAAACCAAATTAGAATACAGTTAAATGCTATGGCAATTCAGGTTAAAAGCTGCTGTAGATCCTGGTTTAAATTAAGTTACTTCTAATTATCCCCTACTTAAACTGAGATCAGCTAAACTATAACAGTAGTACATTCGATTTCTTAATAGTTTTACAGTTCTCTGCTTCACATGGATGGGGAGCCTATTCCAGAGACAGGGAAGTCTCTGGGATACATGCCTGTCTTTTCAGCAGGTCATATTTATATCACAGGCATGGTTTAAGTGTTTAGAATTGGTACTTCTGGTGCTGGAAACCATACAGTGCATTGTTGTCCTGTGCTCATACCTTTCAACTGTCCTGATTTTTGCAGAATGACCAGATTTTTGCCTCATAGTTTGAGGGTGTTCCTGATAAATTTTTGAGTTTTCTGGAAAACCATTGAGGATTGAATTCACTAAATAATAACAGACATTTCTGTTTCAAACTTCATATCCCCTAGAAAATGTATGACAACAAAGAACCTTTTATTCTAGTAACATTCTTAGTTTATAAGAGCGGTATTTAAAATGTACCCCTTTCTTGGACCTTTGTTTCCCCATTATTTTGGCTTTCTCCGGATTTCTTGTGCTAAGAAGTTGAGAGTTATGCCTGTGCTTTGTCCAGCCTCAGAACCAGACCTCTTTTGCTGGATTCTGAAAGCCCTGCGGAAAGCCTTAATAACACTGACAGCCTGTTTTTTTTTCTGTTGCACTTGTTAAGCAGGTTCTAAAATCCAGCCCAGATTGTAGTCAGATATATTGTTTAAATACTTCTTCATCTGAATGAATTTACATAAATCTGATGTTCCACTTCTGTTCTATTTTCTAGAGAAAACTAAAGAAACATGTTACATATTCTTGGGAAAGCTATTAACTATAAAACATGCTTTCATAGGTTCATAGCTTCTAGGTTCATAGGTGTGTACTAGGCTAATGGCCCAGGCGCCTTTACAAGCCTAGCCTATAGAAGTGACCTGGCATCATTCACACAGATCTTTTGGTTAACCAAGTTCTGAGAGCATTTTTTAAAACCTGTTCTGATACATTCCTCTAGCTAGCTATTCTGACCTCTAAATTATTTTTAGCAAAAAGGAAAGGCTAGAAAAAAAAAAACAAATGTCACATCACATCATGAAGGCAGAGTATTAACTGCAAGTTTTGTGACAGACCTGAAAATAATAGCTATTAAAGTGCTGATTTTATTTAAGGACATAGTAATAGCATCAATATAATTATTTATTGTTCATACCACAGAAAGATATTCAATGTGCATTTTAAAGTTGGTATTTTTTGTGCAAAAATTGTATAAACCTAGTTCATAATGATCAAGCATTTTTTTTTTCTTTTCTTAACTATGGAAAGCAGAATAATCTCTGTTACATCATGCATGTAAAGTTGTAGTACTGCAGGAAATGCACAAACCAAACTCAGAATGATCAGGCTCTAGGCTCAGTGGTTAAGACAGCTGCTTTATAAACTTAACATGAGGAATTGATCCTAATATCTGTTTTTTATCTGTAGGGATTTAGCATGATCTCCAGGAGGTTACTCCTGTTTTCCCTCTTCAGCATAAATTAAAACTGGTTAACCTAAACTGCCCCTATTCAATGTAATTACATTGACCTTCTGAGTGAGAAGAACTTATATGGAATAGCCCTTTATTTATCTGGGTAACATATTAAAAGGTTAAGAAAGCAGAGCAATGTATGACAGATTACTTATCAGTAAATGGTATGAGTGGAAAAATAATACTATGTCTTAATAAGGACATTTCGCATGCAGGGCTTCCCTGTAGTATAGCAAGGGTGGGATGAAAAGGGCAACCACTTTAGGTGCAAGGCATTAGAGGTTAAGATCCAAGAATGTCTACAGCTTTTATATGTACTAAAAGGGATTATGATCCAAGAGTTCCTACAGATTTTATATGTACTAAAAGGGATTGTGATCCAAGAGTTACTTCAGCTTTTATATGTACTAAAAGGGATTATGATCCAGGAGTTCCTACAGCTTTTATATATACTAAAGGGATTATGATCCCAAGAGTTCCTACAGCTTTCATATGCACTAAAAGGGGCTACGATCCAAGAGTTCCTACAGTTTTTATATATACTAAAATGGATTGTGATCCAAGATTTACTACAGCTTTTATATATACTAAGGGGATTATGATCCAAGAGTTCCTACAGCTTTTATATATACTAAAAGGGATTACGATCCAAGAGTTCCTTCAGCTTTTATATGTACTAAAAGGGATTACGATCCAAGAGTTCCTACAGCTTTTATATATACTAAAGGGATTATGATCCCAAGAGTTCTTACAGCTTTCATATGTACAAAAAGGGGTTAGGATCCAAGAGTTCCTACAGTTTTTATATATACTAAAATGGATTGTGATCCAAGATTTCCTACAGCCTTTATATATACTAAGGGGATTACGAGCCAAGAGTTCCTACAGCTTTTATATATACTAAAAGGGATTGCGATCCAAGACTTCCGACAGCTTTTATATATACTAAAGGGATTACAATCCAAGAGTGCCTACAGCTTTTATATACACTAAAGGGATTACAATCCAAGAGTTCCTACAGCATATATATATATATATATATATATATATATATATATATATATATATATATATATATATATACACTAAAAGGGATTATGATCCAAGAGTTTCTACAGCTTTTATATACACTAAAAGGGATTACTATCCAAAAGTTCCTACAGCTTTTCTATATACTAAAAGGGATTATGATCCAAGAGTTCCTATAGCTTTTATATATACTAAAAAGGGTTACAATCCAAGAGTTCCTACAGCTTTTATATATACTAAAAGGGATTATGATCCAAGAGTTCCTACAGCTTTTATATGTACTACTAAGGGGATTATGACCCAAGTTCCTATAGCTTTTATATATACTAAAAGGGATTATGATCCAAGAGTTCCTACAGCTTATATATATATTTATATATACTAAAGTGGATTATGATCCAAGAGTTCCTATACCTTTTATATGTGCTAAAACGGATTATGCTCCAGGAGTTCCTACAGCTTTTATATATACTAAAAGGGATTATGATCCAAGAGTTCCTACAGCTTTTATATATACTAAAAGGGATTATGATCCAAGAATTCCTACACCTTTTATATGTACTAAAAGGGATTATGCCCCAAAAGTTCCTACAGTTTTTATATATACTAAAAGAGATTATGATCCAAGAGTTCCTAGAGCTTTCATATCAGTGGCGGCTGGTGACATCAAAATAAAGGGGGGCTGCAGGAGACAGCTGAATGGGTGGGGTCAATGGGAAGGGGTGTGGCCAACTATAAAGGGGTGGAGCTATGCTCAAAACCACAACAACTGGAACTTTAATTAAATACGCTGCCCTGGTACCAAACCATCATTGCAAAAGTCCAATCAAGACAAAATGAAGTGTAGAAGAAAAAAATACTTTAATGCATTGGCTACATGACAACTTACTTAATATCTGGATGGAAACACAAAGGTTGTGATGCATGAAAAAATAAATTACTTTTTAAATACATTACTGGAATGCCAGTCAGAATCAAGTATAAAAAAGAAAAACAAGCAACACACAGTTCAAACCACTTCTCCTTGCATTGCAGTTTTATAAAATTACCAAGTAACATGCTGAAAGTAGCAATCTCTGAGATACCCCCATTTGTAAAAATGTTTCTTATCCAAAAAAGACCTGCTGCCTGACAAGAACTATTTACTTGTTTCATTGGGAAGACATGATCAATGTAAAAAATGAACAGCAAACAAGAAACAAGCTCAAGATAAACTGCTTAAAGGATTATTGCACAAGTTATGGACCACACATGATAGATTGGCATTCTGTTTAATTTATGGGTAAAGTCTGCAAAGATGACTGCAAGTCTCTTAACAAATGTAATGAGCTTCTGAAAATACTGTAATCCTGTCCTTTATTACACATACTGTCATATGCATTTCAATACCTAAGGCTTATACGTTATCTAGTTATGTAAATATTCTCTGAATGGCAACAATGAAAAGGCTTTCAATATTGATAATTCTTTAACAGTATACTTATTAAAGCTTACTTGCATCTTGCAATCTCTGTCAAGATTACCTGATGGTCATTAAAGCATTGCTACATAAACACAGAGCAACAGGGTACTGAAACAACATGCATTTTCTGAATAATAAGAAGCATAAATCAACAGTATAAAAATATGACAGAAAATCAGAACATTCAGCAAAGTCAATGACAGAAGAAAAGCCACAGTTGTACTTGTGGTCTACCTTGGATGGGGGAATACTCTGCACTCTTACACTGCATAACTGCTCCTGGCCTTGTCTGGACACATCCAGAGTCACTACAATGGGGAGTGGGGTGCAACAAGTATGTTACAATTTGAAATGTCTCTGGCTGACAGTGATGGCTCTGACACTCATACCTCACAGCAAGAAATCTGGACAAAGCCATACATAGAAGTGGAACACAGGCCCAAAGATAAGGCCAATCTTTAAATATTGCTCTTATAAACTAAGAAAATAGTAGGTCTTGCATTAGTATGACTTTTCTGAAGGGTATGAAATCTGAAACTCAAATGTCTGTCATTATTTTCTAACTTCAATCTTTAATGATTTGCCACTAATTTGCCAGAAAACTGCAATTTTATGAAAAACAGACCAAAAATGTGATGTAAAAATATAAAATTGCTACACAATACAGCTAGGAACCTATCAAAGAAGGGGCACCTTTTTAATATTAGTACTGTTAACTTGAGCAGCTGACAAAATAAGAGCATCTACATGCATTTCTAAAATAAAAGTAATCTATAACTCTGACCATTACAGCTATTTATAATTGTAAACCCTCCACTTTTTCTTTCAAAATTGCCATTTTGCAGAGGGATTATTAGGGGGAGAGCAACATTTCATGCCAAAATTGGGGGCAGTTGAGAGGTTTGGATATTCCTAATTCTATAAAGTGATTTATTTGCATGTACCTCTCAACCTCTTAATGCAGGAAATCCGGACAAGGCCAAATATATTGGGGAACATACAAACAGTACTAAAAATTGCTCTTGTATAAACTTAAGACAGTTAAGACAGTTAATAGAATAACAGGTCTTGCTTTAGCATGCATTTTTCTGAAGGTTATGATGTCTGAAGCTCAATGCCTATCTTTATTTAGTGACTTTATTCCTAAATGATTTGCCAGAAAACCACAACTTGTATGAGGAACAAACCAAAATTAAGAAATAAAAATCTATTAATTCTGCAAAAATCTGGACAGTTGAAAGGTATAGTTCAGCTGGGACTGTCTTTGAGTTTGCTGCCCTTCCCCCTCATAAAATTATGGTCGAATGGAGCCACCCCCCCAGCCATTCCAATGTCCCATTCCTTGGTTATTTCACCTCGTTTACCATAAACACTGTAATATGCATACTACTTTACTTCTGCGATAATTTGGATTTCATTTGAAAGTTTTATTTTGCATTTTACAGCACAAACTTTAATAGATATCTGCTAAACAAAGTAATGCAGTCTCACAATGAAAATGGACTTAGCATTAAAACTTCTATGCCCTTGAAACTCACATTCATTGAAACAGCATTGAAACCCACATTCAAAGAAAATACATTTTGCCAGTGGCAGATAAAGATTAACTTTCGGCTGTTTTCAAAATCATAGGCCCCTTGAACACAAAACATACACATGCTCTTTGATACACCTTCCTGATAGTATTAAATTATATTCCTTGTACAATACAATACAGTTGTTAGAGGGCATTTTAAATTTATTGTTTTAAACATTTTTCCTGTAAACAATGAAACAAAATGCATGCACCATTAATGACAAAACTTCCCAATTCAGAACATTTCCATCATAAAAATGTCTACTCAAACTTGTACAGTCCACTAGTATCAGTAAATAAGCATACTCTGAAGAAGTAAAAGTCATCTAAATAATTCCACATTAAAGAAATCTGGAAACAAACTAATGAAGAGGTTGCTGCTAGCAAACAACTTTATATGCCACTGTTTCATCTACAAATAAAGTGCCTGTTGCCCTTGAGGAATAAATTGCCTATGTTGCATTAAAAAAATGATAAGTTAGTAATATTGCAATGGGGAATGGATGGCAAACTGATAACAGGTTCATAGTTACTAGGTATCTTTGCCAAAAAGGACTGCAACATCCACCCCCTTTACAACACAGTACAGTATCAGCAATGCATCTATCTACTGTGGGAGTAGAAACTACAGCCTTCTGCATCAAAAGCAAGTACACTACCTGTTGTGCTGTTAACAATGCAAGCCGACTCTGCATAAGCAGCACTAAACTTGTGTTCCACTGCAGCTCTCAGCTCCTTGTAAAAGCTACTCGACATTCAGCTGTATCTCTGAACTTTGTAGCACATGAAATCTGGAAAAAGCCAATATTTATGGGGGGGGGTAAAAGCCCAAAAACCAGGGACACATTTTAAACATTGCTTGTATAGTGTTGGAAAGTTGCTAGAATAAAATGCTGTATTACCACCATACATTTCGCTGCCAAGATTTGAACCCAGGGGACCCTGTGCAAAACAGTCAGAGCAACATACCACTATGCCAAATCATCTGCTTTTTGAGAGGAAGACTGAAACTTAAATGGCTACCATTTAGTGAGTTCAGTTCTCGCCATAGCTGTCAACTTCTTAGTACAAAACACCTGAAAAAAGCCAATAATGGGGGAATATAGCCCCCAAACATATTCAGTGAATTCAGTTTTCACCATAGCTCTCAACCTTAGCACAAAAAACCTTGAAAAAAACAATAATGGGGGAATACAGTCCCAAAAATAGGGTCAAATTTCAAATATCCATGTTATAAACTTAGAAAATTGCTAGAATAAAAGGTTTTGTGTTACCATGTACTTTCTGAAGAATATGAAGTTTGAATGTAAATGCATGTTATTTTTATTTAACATTTGTTAACCAGGAATGTCTGATTTGGAACAAAAGCCAATTTTCAGCAGAGCAGGGAGAAACACTCCAGTCACATGTTCTTTGCAAGATGGGAGGACATGCAGACTCCACACCAAAGGCACCCCAGCCAAGAATCAAACCAGAAAACCTGTAGCTGTCAGGCAACAATGCTACCAGTGCACCACAGCACTACTGACTTTGCAAGGAAAAACAAACATGCAGAAACCACAAAGGATCAGAACAAATATGAGGCAAACATCTGCAATTTTTTTACAAATGGTGGTGGGTAGGGAATTGAGGCTCTTGCCACCTGCTTCCAAGGTAGAGGGTTCAAGCCTGAGTATTCTCTACCCACCACCATGTGTTCTCTCTAGCCACCAGTATATAGCAACTGGGGCATTACACACACACACACACACACACACACACACACACACACACACACACACACACACACACACACACTCACACCACCTGAAGCATCCAGTCATCTGTTCCAAAGCTCCTTTGTAGTCCAACAGCTGATTTCCAAAGCTCCCCTGTAGTCTTCACGTCAGCATGCGCATGCTAACAGCTGGTTTCTGGTTTGGCTCTGTGAGAATAGACTGGAGGCTCCAGCCTGCTGATGACACAGTCCGGTTTCCTTCTCTTCTGTGCCATCATCACTGCACAGACTTCCGGGCTGGCAGGGCAGAGATGCCTTTCTCCTCTATCTGGACTGCCTAATCCAGCAGTCTGGAGTTCTATGAGTACCAGCACACATGCGTGGAGTTCTGGGACTTGCATTTTTTTTATTTCTTATACAGGTGAGGGGATTTTCTTTTTTCTTCTTGTACAGGTGGGGGGGCTGCAGTCCTGCAGTCCTATAGCATGAGCCACCCCTGTTTCATATGTACTAAAAGGGATTATGATCCAAGAGTTACTACAGTTTTTATATATACTAAAATGGATTGTGATCCAAGATATCCTACAGCTTTTATATATACTAAGAGGATTACGATCCAAGAGTTCGTACAACTTTTATATATACTAAAAGGGATTACGATCCAAGAGTTCCTACAGCTTTTATATATACTAAAGGGATTACAATCCAAAAGAGTGCCTACAGCTTTTATATATACTAAAAGGGATTATGATCCAAGATTTCCTACAGCTTATATATATATGTATATATATATATATATATATATATATATATATATATATATATATATATATATATATATATATACATACACACACTAAAAGGGATTACAATCCATGAGTTCCTACAGCTTTTATGTATACTAAAAGGGAATATAATCCAAGAGTTCCTACAACTTTTATATGTGCTAAAAGGGATTATGATCCAAGAGTTCCTACAGCTTTTGTATATACTAAAAGGGATTACAATCCAAGAGTTCCTACAGCTTTTATATGTACTAAGGGGATTATGATCCAAGTTCCTACAGCTTTTATATATACTAAAAGGAATTATGATCCAATACTTCCTACAGCTTTTATATATACTAAAGGCATTATAATCCAAGAGTGCTTACAACTTTTATATATACTAAAAGGGATTACAATCCAAGAGTTCATACAGCATATATATATATATATATATATATATATATATATATATATATATATGTATATATATATATATACTCTAAAAGGGATTATGATCCAAGAGTTTCTACAGCTTTTATATACACTAAAAGGGATTACTATCCAAAAGTTCCTACAGCTTTTATATATACTAAAAGGGATTATGATCCAAGAGTACCTACAGCTTTTATATATACTAAAAAGGATTACAATCCAAGAGTTCCTACAGCTTTTATATATACTAAAAGGGATTACGATCCAAGAGTTCCTACAGATTTTATATGTACTACTAAGGGGATTACGATCCAAGTTCCTACAGCTTTTATATATATACTAAAAGGGATTATGATCCAAGAGTTCCTACAGTTTTTATATATATATATATATATATATATATATATATATATATATATATATATATATATATATATATATATACTAAAATGGATTATGATCCAAGAGTTCCTACACCTTTTATATGTGCTAAAAGGGATTATGCTCCAAGATTTCCTACAGCTTTTATATATACTAAGGGGATTACGATCCAAGGGTTTCTACAGCTTTTATATATACTAAAAGGGATTACGATCCAAGAGTTCCTACAGCTTTTATGTATACTAAAAGGGATTATAATCCAAGAGATCCTACACCTTTTATATGTGCTAAAAGGGATTATGATCCAAGAGTTCATACAGCTTTTATATATACTAAGGGAATTATGATCCAAGTACCTACAGCTTTTATATATACTAAAAGGGATTACGATCCAAAAGTTCCTGCAGCTTTTATATATACTGAAAGGGATTATGATCCAAAAGTTTCTACAGCTTTTATATATACTAAAAGGGATCACAATACAAGAGTTCCTACAGCTTTATATATATATATATATATATATATATATATATATATATATATACTAAAATGGATTATGATCCGAGAGTTCCTACACTTTTTATATGTGCTAAAAGGGATTATGCTCCAAGAGTTCCTATAGCTTTTATATATACTAAAAGGGGATACGATCCAAGAGTTCCTACAGCTTGAATACATATTAAAAGGGATTATGATCCAAGAGTTCCTACAGCTTTTATATATTCTAAAAGGGATTATGATCCAATGGTTCCTACAGCTTTTATATATACTAAATGGGATTATGATACAAGAATTCCTACACCTTTTATATGTACTAAAAGTGATTATGCTCCAAAAGTTCCTACAGATTTTATATATACTAAAAGAGATTATGATCCAAGAGTTCCTAGAGCTTTTATATGTACTAAAAGGGATTATGATCCAAGAGTTCTTCAGCTTTTATATGTACTTAAAGGGATTATGATCCAAGTGTTCCTGCAGCTTTTATATATACTAAAAGGGATTACGATCCAAGAGCTCCTACAGCTTTTATATATACTAAAAGGGATTACGATCCATAGGTTCATAGGTTCATACTGGGCTATCTGCCCAAGGGCATTTATAAGCCTAGCCCATAGTTATGTGGCTTTCGCCACCCCTTTAGTTTGAATAAAAACTATGCCTATCATTTTGCTGTGCCTCTGTCAAGCAGTGACACTGAAGTAATCCCTGGGGTATATCTGCGATCTCCCATCCATTGGTCAAGATTCCTCTTGAACAAGGCCAGCGAGGTGCTCTGCCTCACATGTACCGGGATTTTGTTCCACAGCATAGGGAGTCTCTGGGTGATGAATCTGTCCCTCCAGCACGTTCTATTTATAACTTTGTCAAGGTTTAAGTCTCCCGCCCTTGTGGTTCTGAGGGATCTAGATTTTTTGAGGTGAAGCATATTCATCAAATCTGGGTTTGACATGGCCTTATATGTCAGGCACAGGTCACCTCTGAGCAAGCGGTATGAGACTGAATAGAGCTGGAGTTCTTTCAGTCGGGCAGCATAAGACATATTTTTGAGACCCTTTATCCTTTTGGTGAGGAACTTTTGGGGCCTTTCAAGCTGCAGCAGGTGTCTGGTCAGATACATTCCGAATGGGGCATTGTACTCAATCATAGGTCTAATGAGTGATGAGTACAGGGGGACAATGACCTCTCTTGATCTAGATGTGAATCCCTTCATGATCAGGTGGGCGATATAGAAGGTTTTCCTAACTACTTTAGCAACATGAATGTCAAACGAAAGGCTACTGTCAACCTGGGTCCCCAGATCCCTGATGACTTTTTCTGTGCTCAGTGGATTGCCACCTATATGGTAGCTAGGGTAACCTTGTTTTTCCCGAAGGGTATGACTATGCATTTTTGGCGTTTAACTTCAGGCCATGGCTCTGGCACCAGTTATCCGTTTCTGTGAGGCCCTTCTGGAGGATATCTGTGTCAGATGTGTTTTCGACTATGGCCCAGTTTGCAGTCATCTGCAAACTTTGTCAGCCATAACCCTCCTGTGTTTGCTTGTACTTCAGAAAAGTAGATGCCGAACAAGAGTGGACCCAGGACTGAGCCCTGTGGGACACCACTTGTGACAGGCTTTGAGTCTGACATGGCTCCAGCAACTCTGACCCTGTGGGTTCTGTCACTTAGCCAGTTTGCAACCCATCTTGTGATGTATGGGTTTACATTCAAGCTGGTGAGTTTTTCGATGATACCTGAGTGGGGTATTGTGTTGAAGGCCTTTGCCAGGTCGAGGTAGGCTGTATGGACTGCCTTTCCCTCATCAATGGCCTTGGTGACTGTCTCGAAAAAGTCAACCAAGTTTAAGAGGCAGGATCTGCCTTTGACAAAGCCAAACTGGGTTGGATCCAAAGTCTGCAAGTTCCCTATGTCTTTATTTATGAGTTCCATTATGATCCTCTCCATGGCTTTTCAGATAAGGCTTGTCAAGCTAATGGGGTGGTAATTTCCAGGGTCTGTGGAGGCACCGCCCTTATGAAGTGGGACCACAGTCGCCGCGCCACTCCTTGGGTACGTATCCTGAGGTGAGGCTAAGATTAAACAGCTGTCCTAACTGTGGGTTTAATTCCTCGTTGAGTTCGTGAAGCACACAGCCGGGACACCATCCGGTCCCATGGATGCTGTGTTTTTGCCTTAGTGAGGGCAGTTCTCACCTGGGCATTGGAGATGTTTGGGGGCTACAATCCTCTGGAATAGATATCTCTCCTTTTAGGGGGGGGAGAAGTTTGCACTGAACCTGTCAGCCAGTATGTTGGCAATGTGTGTAGGTTCAGTAATTTTCACATAATTTTGAACTAATTCTGAGCATATCTGGGAGTTTCCTCCTAGGTTTCTAACATAGCTAAAGAAGGCCTTATGATTGTCTTTAGAGTCCTTGGTGATTTTTCTCTCAAAATTTGCCTTGGATGATTTTATGAGAGCTCTTAGTTTTTTACTTATAATGATCAAAGGTGTCTTACCTTTCAAGGATTTTGCTCTATCTTGTAGTAGCTTCCTCCTTTTGTTATAGAGCTTGTTTATGGCTGGGGTCCACCAGACTGGACGCTTGCCTTTGGTACAGAGAGTCTTAGTTTTGTTTGGGATTGCCTGATCCATGCAGTCCTGTAGGTGCTGGTAGAAGGCATTTGTAAGTGATTCAGCGGTTTGAGTAATGTTTACCACTGGCTCAGGGGCCTTAAAGGAGACCACACTAGTTTTTAGAAGTGTGAAATCGGCTTTTGAGAAGTTTTTCACTGTGGTCTTTTTTGTTTCAGGTGGGGGCAGGATGAGGACCTCCAGCGTGATTAGTTTATGATCTGATCTCACTAGTGAGGGGTATACTTCCGGTGTTGAACATTTTGATCCCATGTTCATGATGATGAGATCAAGTATGTTTTCTCCTCTTGTGGGGATGGTGACTAGTTGTTCCATGGCATTTGAGTTTATGAACTCCAGGAATCTTTGGGTTAGAGTGTTCAGGCTTGAGTAGTGTTTCCAGTCTATATTAGGGTAGTTGAAGTCACCTAGTATGATGGTGTTTGGAGATACATTTATCCCCTCCAATGTTTTCAGGAAGGCCATGTGAGGTTCCTGAGTTTGAGAGGGTGGCCTGTAACATGCTACAAATTGCAGAGCAGTCTTGCCTATGGTTAAATGCACATGGATGGTCTCTGATGCATCGTGCGTTGCCACCAACCTTGAGGTGTGGGTGTCCTTTATGAATATGGACACCTCCCCCCCCCCCCTTTCTTGGTGGTGTCCGGATTTCGATCCAAGAATTCCTACAGATTTTATATGTGC